>NC_060262.1:17246055-17549161 GCF_021901455.1 Neodiprion lecontei
TCATAATTAAAACTTGAATATTAATGATTTCTTGTATAACGCGGTGACTTGAGTAAATGACGAGGAAATCCAAGGAATTGTTCAAGCAGAGCATGATCGGCAATTGTGAGGAAAGATTAGGCGAGCACATAGCTATGGTAATATCGGAGATGCAGGTTATAATGCGAAAACATATAAATACGTTGACAATGCGAGAGGATAAGCACGATAACCCGTCGCGTCGTCGGCAACTGTGACGCGGAGAAGAGGTCAGTGACTTTGAAAAATCGATCGAGACGCCCAGTAGGTAAGATGTGTGCAACGAATGTACACTCGGGGACAATGAATCTAAGACGGCTAATTTGTTACACTAGACAGTTATGGTGGCAACACAGAGAAACTTACAGCGCCATAGCCGGCCGAGCGCGACATAACATAACCCGTGACCGTCAAATCTAACCTTAGAATACCACGGGGATAATGACTTGTTGGATTGACACGTCATTTTCGACGATTCGACGGTCATGGGTTATGTTATGTTTATTGAGATTGAGTTTGTTTCGCGCTCGGCCGACCGTGGCGCTGCAGGTTTCTCTGTGTTGCCAACATAACTGTCTAGTGTAAAAAATTAGCCGATTTAGATTCATTGTCCCCAAGTGTACCTTTATACACATCTTATGGGTCGGTCATACATTGCGTTTGATATACGTACAATAGGTGCCTGCGTAACACAAACATATTATGGGAAATTAGGCGGTGTGTAAGACACGACATCCTAATATAGTACCTATAGAAGTATAAAATCCGATACAGATAGGATTCTATAAGCCATAGCCATAAGGTAGAAGACATATAAAAACAATGGCGCTACGGCTTCTGCAATCTGCTTACGGCACCGGGAATTTCAATCTAGACAATAGTCAATATTCCGTAAGCAAAATCACAATTGCGGTCTACAATGCTTATGGGATATGGACGGTGGATTTTTTTATAGATAGAATTATTCTAGGATCCGTTAAGCATTTAAATTCAGGTTATGGCTTTTGCAGTCCGTTTATGGCTTATAGAATTCTTCGTACTTCGGTTTTAAGGCGAGGTTGGTTGGTCGAAAATCTATAGTTTTTATTAACCCTCCGCCAGCCATGTGTGTTTATAAAAAATTCAGGTAATCAGTTTCAGGTGCCTACTTGATATTCCAACAGTTTACATTAAGAAATTTTCAATTAGTTAATTAGTAGAAATTGTTAAATAATGAAAAGTTCTCCAGACACCGATAAGTGAGAAAGTCAGGGTGGAGGATATCGACCAGATTGGCTGGCGCAGGGTTAATTTTATCATGAGGTAGTTGTAAATTTAGTATTCGTCAAATTATTATACATATTCATACGATACGAAAACCTCTTTAAAAGTATACAACGAAAATAGAAAATACGGAAATTTTTAACAAAATTTTAGATGTAGGTGATTTACTTCAGTTTGCGTCAAACTGGTTAAAAATCTAGTAGATATATTAGTTTTAATTCTATGACAGCTCTTTTTATTCAGGAGATTATAGTTCACGTATCAAGATTCGCGGCATAATTTACGAGGCTGAAATTAGGAGCGTTAACGCAGCGAAACATCAGGGAAAAGGTCATTACTGTGCAATATCTGAACAACTTTTAAGGAGTTGGCTTTTAAAAATATGAGTATATATTTTGTTAATCAGGGTTCATCAAATTTCAGACGATCCTAATGGTGCGAAGTAACGAGATCTCCTAAACATGCATTATTAAAGTAACGTTACTAACTTCATCCTCATCATAATTTTAGGTAGGCGAGGATTCGTAGAAAAATATGCGTGCATTAGAAGTTATAAACCGCAAAACTCATTGTTATGTAAAAATTTCGGTAATATTCTGTGTTGTTTCAACGTCTTTAGTGGCTAACTTATTGACTTTATATGGAAAATTCAATGACAAATTTGTAGGCAATTTAATTATCTATATAAATGACTGCAGAGCTGTTTGTGATTTGTTCAAAATAATCTCGTATAGACTTCGTGTAATAATTGAAGTCCATACAAGCCTCGTGCGAATCGTACTCGAGTTTATGAGAATTTACATGAATTTTACTAGGGTTAAGAAAAGTTGCGCGAACTTTACATGACTTGGTGCAAAATTTGCACGGACGCGCACGCACTCAAATTGAATCAAGATAATTTTTGGTTTTCCACCAGAACGTATATGAAATTCTATACGAAAAGTACTAGCAATTTTCAACTTTGTACAGCCTCAGCGATATACAACTTACGTTTTTTGCTTAAAAATTCACACTTAAACGTCGTTAATAGCTAAACTATTGACTTTACAGCAAAGTCAGGTAACAACTTTTTAAAGACTTTAATTCTCTACAAAATACTTCCAGGATCAAGTCAGTACCAATAAATGAGATCGAGTGGTAACAGTTTTCAAGAAAGATATCACCCTCGTGTTATTTAAATGGGGAAAACTTCGAATTCGAAGAGCGACATATTCGAATTCGCGTTCAGAAACATGCTTTGATGAGAAAGAAAATATTGTTTCCAAACGAAGCACCCTAATGCAAATAGATTAACAGAGCAATAGGTGGACAGGACGTAGTTGAACGAAACCTAGGTTACATAACATCATGAGTGAAGGAAATTACGGCGCAATTGTCACAAGAGAATAATGCTGTTTATTATGTGGAGGCTTACGTGGAATGAACTATAGTTAAGCTTATATAGTAGAAACATCATTTTTTTTTTTGGTCGAAATTTCGGCCCTAGTTGTGAGCTCTCCTCAGGATAAATTTTTATTTCGTTTAAACGTCTATAATAAACATATGAGAGAACATTTCAACGAAATCCAGAATATGAATTGAATCAGCAGTGGATTAAGTACTGACCTCATAAACTCAGAGCTAATTAAGCTGGAACCGCCACATTCGAAAATCGGTAAATCTCTTGTGGAATAATTAAGGGCTAATTGAAGGCTAATTAAACTAAGTGCTCATTTTCCAATTAAATTCTGCACGTTTTTTTAAAAAAACCTGTGGCGGTGCCGCCTCGAGATAAATCTGGAACCGCCACGCCAAGAACCACGGGATCGAAGAGAAATTGCGAAAAACTCTTCACACTAGAATTGAAGGCTCCAGGAATCCACGTTTAAAAGATTTTCTGAAAGTCACCCATAGGTGAGAACACCCCTCGAACTCGAAAAATCAGCGTAACTCTTTGACAGAACAAGTTACAGGGTTCCTCTTTTATATACATAGAGATAACAGGTTTGAGAGGACCGAAGAGGTTGTTCAGGTTATGCCATATTTGAGCAATCGATACCACTCATCTCTCTATCTTATGTCCTCCCCGCTTTACGTCCGTGATTACAGAGGATTACAAAATCAAAAACCGATGAAAATGTCCGTACTCTCTTTTCGTACGTTAATCCGGAACGAGGGTAGGGAAGAAGAAGAACAGGGAGAAGACTTATTATTTCAAATCTCAAACCTTACATATTTAACCGATTGAACATCGTAAAGGAGTATAAAATGGGAAGGTCGCAAAAAAGATTATGAACTGTAATCCTGAGACGCATCGTGATCATGACTGCATTGGTTTCAATTCGTAAGGACATGTAAGAAATGTACGCTCCATTGAATGAAATGTCGAATTTGTATATAATGTATAAGTAATCGATTTCACAATCAGTTTCGACAGCTGCTAATCTCTGTTGACTCAACGACAAGTATTTCATAATTAATACTTTACATCTTTTAAAACAGCTGCAAATCGAAACTTGCAAATAGCTTCCTCGATATTCCGAACGATGCTCAAAAAGTCCTCTCCATGAGGATATCTATCTTAATTTTGGCTCGCTTATAGCGGAATATCACGAAAGTAATTTGCAGCTTTTTTGAAGTGATTTATTCTTGTTTTTATGTATAATCCAGTAATCTCATTTCGTATCAAATCATTCTTATTAATATTACAATATGTAACGTGACGAAATTCAATCCTCGAGATTTTCTGCAGACGACGTTCTGTTTCATTATATGTATTGTTACGATTACCGTAGCCGACTGATCCACCGTTGTCTACTCCTATGCTCATTGATTTGATTAAAATTGCCGCGTCTTACATAGTACGGAAGCTGACTGCCAGGCGTCGCAGTGGTTTCTATCGGGTACATCAATATGTCGAAAAACCAGTATTTAGTTATTGGTATACATCAGTGGTATTACCGATATTTGTTCTCCTCAGCAGTAGGCAATCCAACATACTAAAGCATTTACTTGAAAATACTCGGTAATAGGATATTGTTTCGTTCGAGTTCACCATCATTTGCGTAAATAGCACCAATGAAGATCATTTAAACGCTCTTTTTTTACTGTCCTAACTTTTGATTCATCCCTAACTGGAATCCCGATTTCATCCACATAACGGGATTTGTAGTCACCATCATAGGTCGTGGATCTGCTTTTGCGATGAAGGATCTGGCAGTCGTTCTGAGCTTACGAGGTGTCAAGCACGTATCAATGGCATATCAAATTCCCAGACGTTTCCCAATATTTTCCAGAAATTCCCTGACGCTAGATACTCCGGTTTATAACCGTTTTTGAACGTACTGATCATGAGTTGTTGATAAAGTGGCTTAAAAGAAACAGCACCACACGATGAAAATGGTTTTATTAGGTATGTACGTGACGTTTGGTCTGGCGATGAGATGTAGCAGCTACACTCATATATACATTTCAACAATCGCGGTTGATGATTTACGAGGTACGATAAGAGCCGGATAGCTCGTTGAAGTTTAAGATTTAATAGAAATTCACCCTGTCGGTCCACACTAACCGCTAGAAATGATGAACAATCAAAAATCCACGCGCTATTTGCATATAATAACGACAACGAATGTTCAAACATATTCAAGTCGATCAATCGACTCTTCGACATCGTCCATACACCCAGCAAAAGAAAATTAATGAATGCAGAGTAAAGATTGTCGAGACATGAATATTTCCAACCGTAATTTAGAGGTTTTTTCTACTTCTATGCCATTTTTAAGTGGAATCGATTACTATCGGCAAAGAATCTGTATATTTCGGCAGCAAAATACTACTACAGTACTTTACAAGCGTTCATTTTTTAAACTACGAATACTATGAACTGGGAACGCTTGAAAAATAATTTCGGTTGATCCTTCACAGAGAATGAATCAGATATGATTCATGTTTCTACACCTACTTGAAAGGTTGTTAGGCAGGCGAAACATGATTTTAGCGCTGTGACTTACACAGTGTTCGTTACAGTGAGCGAAGTCGTGAATACATACATAATATACACACGTATACCCATCTCATTATTTTTTGTATGAGAATGAAAGCGTCGGAGTTCTTTGAGCTTCGTTCGAGCGTTTTTATTCACACTTCTTTCATATTTTAGAAATGAAGTATAATTGGGCTTAACGAATATTCTATTCTAGAGGTACGAAACGAGTGATTTTCCGAAAAAAAGTCACCATCGAATGACTGAAAGTAGCGCTTTTGCACGTATGCATCAACTGTGCTCAAAAATTATAAAACGAAAGATGTACGGCGATTTGTTTGCTAAAATGAAAAGAAATGAATATTTTTACAACACAAGTACAATATTTATTTACGATGAAAATTATTGCATTGTGAGAAATTATTAATCATTTCATTTCTCGAAGAGTGAGTTCAAAAGTGATGGATAAAATTATAAAATCCGAAGAAGTGACTTTTACAAAAGAATTTATCGATTCACTGGAAACTTGGTATTTGTTCACAGATTTAAAACTACGAACAATCAATTCCCCGAGGAAATTTGAACCTGTTGTACGATGTCATGTTGATATACAAAACGCAGCTAGTCTTAAATAATTTAGTGTTGTTCGTTATTGCCCAAAATATCAGAGGCAGTGAATAACATTAAATGTATAGGCAATTAACGATATTCTAATTTACCGGGATGTCTGCAGATTTTACCGTGTAGACAATATTGTTGTTGAAACTGAGATACATCCTTTACACTTTTGCTGGATTTTTTTCCAGTACAGATAAGTGATCGAGTAGTGTTGTATTGTACGTAGATCGTTTATTGTCGATTTATTATAGTAATAACATTTTTCCTAACTGTCGTAGGCAAATAACGTTACACATCTCTAAATTAGCTAACTTATCGCAAGTGATGACGACACCATTTCTCAACATTCTCTTTCAATTCCATTTTACAGTAGGTACAGTTACTTATTTGCATAGTAAAAAATTGTCAATATTTTGTCGTAATAATTTAGTATTCTTCACGACTTGAGATTGACGTTTCCTTAATAACAGAACATTGTGAAAACGTATGTATAAAACGTGGTATATTGTATTTTGTTTACAAAATCAGGAAAAAAGTGAAAAATAAATAAAGCCGCGTAGCGAGGATTCCACGTTAATCTTGGTCAAAGAACGGAGGAGGCGAAAGTGTTTTTTTATTTCACGTCGTAACGCTTGATCTATCCTCGTTTCTATATGTGTAATGGAAACTTCAGAATTTATGCATCAAATGTGCGATGTGTAATATTTTCGAACGTTCTTGGTACAAAGAATTCAATTTCAATCATCGGTACTACTAACATTAATGGTTGAAAAGTAGTTATTTAAACATGTCAATATTCTTCGCTTTTCTATTTTACGAATATGAGTCTGAATACCCATCGATCGTCGGAATGATCTCGTCTCTAAGTCAGAGGTTGATAGATACCGGACACACGTGTAGATCGTTACAGGTACGTACATGTTCCATCTGCATTATAGTTGTAATAAAATATCGGAAAGAGAGGAGGAAGGAGTGAGAGAAAGAGAGAGAGAGAGAGAGAATCGACCAAGGCCGGGTCTCCGTTCCTTTTTATTCTTTTAAAACGTCAAGCCAAGGCCTACGTAGCGTGGAGTAAAGTCATTGCCATCCTGATGCCCGCCACGCATCACAGCGTTCCGCAGTTTCTGCACCGACAGAATCAAACTCTCTGTCCTTCGTTTAATTTGCCTGTAGTAAGCAAAAGGCATTGTACGAATTCATACAGGATGTAATTTCGGGAGTATTAAAACAGTACAAACAGGCAAGTTTTTGTCCCAACTAAAAGCGAATGGCCAATCACAGGCGCTGAAGTCGCAGTCGATTAAAATGAATTTAATTAAACACAAGGTCTTTCCTATATGCCGTTTATAGAAGAACAGATTTTTAAGCCGACAAAGTACAAATAAGAGATTCCATTTGTCGATAATTTTAGAGCGGTAAGTTCACTTATTAGTTTATTAGGAACGTATGAGTGATTTACAAGAGATACTTGGGCTTGAAAGAGCAACAGATTCAGATATTAATATCAGACAATCAGAGTGCTTAAGAAAATTTTTGAGGTTTCGGAAGATTTTATAGCACTATATCGTAATTGGCGCAAATAACATTGCTGACTTTTTGATCGACCTTTTTGGTAAGTCTGAAAGAATTTAAAAATAAAAAATAATCGTATTAAATTCTTAGAAAATAAATGTTTTTATTACTTTTCATTTTTTACTATATGTTCACGCGACATCGACTATGAGTTAAAGTAAGCATTTCTTACGTGTTATTTCAACGTAAAAACGAAAACTGGAAAGCGGGACCTCTAATTCTTACCCGATCGAGCTTAAATTTGCAGAGAATTTGTCCTTCGTCATGAACAGCAGTTTTATGAGGAAGCAGAAATTTTTCAAGTAAATATGTATCTATATTTTACAATTATGTATAGTTACCATACTTACATATTTTACAACCGTGCGCGTAATATATCTATATTTGTCAACCTTAATTAGAAGACGTAGCAATGCCTTAGTGTCTCTTTTTGTCTTGCCGGTTTAATTACTGCCTAGATAAAACTCAGCGGAGAAACCGCAGGAGCCAAGGCCTCAAGCTTAATTGTGAGATGTCGGGCGGAGAAGCAAATGTAAAGTCTCACGAAAATGTGACGACGAAAGTTTCATTTTCACTTAGAAATCGAACAGAAAATTTGACAATAGACCAATTCCTTGGAAATGAAAATGCCTTATAACTGTGATAATCAATTCTTTTTTTAAGTCTAAATTATATATATTAGTGTTTGAAATAATAATAATAATAATAATAATAATAACAACAACAACGATTTACCATTTTTTCACCGTTACGCATTTTTTGGACATAATGCATGCAATTTTAGGAAAGTTCGAACATTTTCTAGACCTGCATCTACACGCCGAGAGGAATTTCTAGTTGCTGCGGTTAGTGCAAAGTCCGTCCATTACAATTTTCATTTTTACCGTATGTAAAATGAAAAATATAGTTCTGAGTAGGAACAAAATAAAAATGAGTTTTTTACCTATAACCTGAAAAACAATTTTTTTTTTTTTTTTATAAACAAGCGTGACAAAAAAGAAAGTTTAACGACTAATTTGCGGCTTATTTACGGCAAATTATCAACGAAATCAGAAGTACGCATGATTTGATGATGATTAATTTTTGAAAAGTTGGCACGCCGTCCGCTTTTTTTTTAAACATTGAGTGCGACAAAAAAAAAAAACGGATAAATAACGGCAAATTATGCAATAGTGCGAATTCACATTCTCGACAATTGGCGAGCCAAGTTCACGTACGTGAAATTACTCTTGTTGGGAGTATCAGAGCCACCTTGATCATCTACGCATACGTGCAGTAAAATCGTTCAGACTTCGCGACGATGGCAGGCGAGGGCCCAAGCATTGAACAGACACTGTAATTGGGAAAATGAGCGTCGACAATGAGCGTCGAGTTAAAAGCGTTTACGGAGTAAGAACGACCCACGCAAGGCTGGGGCGCTTCGTGTTTATTGTAGGCTACGTGTAAACGGTATACGCAAAGGCTGAGGAAAGTGAGGGAAAGATAAAAGGCGTAGGTCTGCAGGGCAAGAGCGGCCATTCCTGATCTCTCTGATCCACGTGGCATCCACTTGCGTGCTTGCTGGAACGCGGTAAGATACACAGACTGACTGTAACATAGAGGTTTTCAATTCCCCTGCAGCGCGATCCTTTCCTCTACATGTGGGCCATTCCACGTGTAATCGACCGGGCCAAAACCCTCTGCATCTTCTCAAAACGTGTTCAAACTTTGTGAGATATTTTTTTGAATGACGAGAGGAATGTGGTGTGATGATGTGTATATATATACATATATTAGAGTGATTCAGGAAAAAAAACAGAAATTTTTTTTTCTTCCAAACAGGCTCAAAGGTTTCGTTTGGATGTAAAAAAAATTACTGTGAAAAAATGAGCCCTTAATATTAATATTAAGATGGTCCTTATTTTCGCTTCTTCTGATTTTTATACCTTTTGAACGACCAATCGATAAAAAAAACGCTATTCTGATCTTTGTAGAGAATTGAACGTTCTACAAAAAACTCTCGTTAAAAAGCGATTCAAGATCAAATTTCAATTTTTGGAGAAATCTAAGAAACTAAGGTTTCTTTTCAAATTTTTTATCAACTTTAAATTTCACTTAAAACTGAAACTTTTTCGTGTTAACTTTTGCTTCGCGTGATATACCGTTTTCGAGTTATATCTCAGTCGAAACTCGAACATTGAAACATGTCACAAGGTAGGAATCGCGGTTTTGAGAGCGTCGCAATTTCATTCGTGTCAATTACACGCGGAACGTCTTACGTATACTAGGGTGATTCAAGAAAACTCGATATTTTATATTTCGATGGAGCTCTGACAAAAAAAATGAAAAATATCGCCCGTGCCGTGCGCCCGACGTACACACAGTTGTATATTCAAATTTACTATGAAAAACAGTTTCCGTTTCGGACGCGTCAGACCTCGAAAAAATTCGATGTTTATGCCTCTTTCTTTACCTTTCTTCTCCTTTCTCTTATTCCATCTGCCTATTATACGATAAGTGTAATTGTACACGCTTACGCAAACAGTTATTACAATTTATAATGAACTACTCTTGGTGCCGGCAAATTGCTGCGCATGCACGTGTATGAATGCGGTATGGATAGCTCGGAACATGCGAGACATATACCTATGTAATATACATGGGTCGTCCGTAACTGCATTGATTCCGGGCTCGATTCGGCAGGGTTTTTTTATTGAAATGATTTTTTTTTTATTTTCTTCACTCCAAAACGAAGTTGATCTTTGTAACGATGGCGCAATAAAAAATTTTGCAACATTTCTAGAACTAATTCTAAAGACTTGAAAATGAAACGGATCTGCAGATGATTACGAAGATCAAAACAAGCGAAAGGTATGCAGAGCAATTCTTATTAAACAGAGTGATCTAAAGGCCGAATGGCTTAAAGCGCATGCGCTAAAATTCTAGACACAGACAGTTGTTTCGTCAGGTCAACCAACTGTCCGTAACTGTCAAAATTTTTAAGGTTACATACATCGCGGCGACGAACTGTTATCTGAAATTGTGACGGTTGGTCCACCTGACAAAACAACCGCTTTTGCTCTAGAATTTTACCGCATGCGCGTTACGCCATTTGACCGTTAGAAAATCACTCTGTATACTGAAAGAATATTTTGATAAATAATTTCTACAAGTTATTTTGAATAAGACGTCTGTTTGACCAACGGACTTGCATCTCTGTTAGCTGAGTGTGTGCCAAATTTCTAAAAATTAGGCTACACGTCGCCATAAAAATAATCGCTAATCGTTTTAAGATTGCGTCAAACATGAATTTTCGTTGCAATTATTATAATTAGTACATTCTGTATTTATAGCATGAATAATTATAATTCTATGTCGAATCAATACTGTTACAATATAATGGGAGTTTGAAACAAAGATTTTCTTTCAAGTTTGGAATTTTTCCAATTGAGTGTTTTCAGAATAACATGATTATTAGAGACACCATATCTGGGATCATCTCTGCATATTGTACAACTGTAGCTGTTGCTACAAAATACAGGGTAGTTTTTTTTTCTGTCATCAAACTTTTACGCTAATATACATTGGAGTATATGATACAAGCTAATTATTATAATTAATAATATTGCGAAATGAATAACCCGACATCATGATGGAAAGCTAAAACTTCATACCGTATATACAATGTACATGGGATGCATTTTGCGAAAGCTGTAGCAGACGCGCGGCCGGATCTCGCGGCGTTTTTTCTTCTGGTGAATCAAGTCCGAGCAGTTCCGTTTACAGAACTCGATCTTGTCTTTGAAAAGTATACCCAGTATCCATACTTATAAGTATACAATTTTATATCCCAGTGAGTGGTAATTCCGGCGTATTTTATTTTAATTTATTTCTGAATGTTTGAATGAATGTGTAATTTTTATTATTTTGACGATGGACAGGATTTAAAGAGTTTTTATATCTTATTTATATTTCATTTACATTTTATTTATATTTTATTTACATTCCCTTCATATTTTATTTATATTTTAGTTATATTCCATTTATATTTTGTTTATGTTATGCATATTTCATTTATATTTGATTTATTAAATTCATAGTCAATGTCGTATTTATTATCGTTCTCGTCATTTTTTTTTTGTAAGCCTGTCGATTTTTTTCATTTACTTTTTTTTATTTGACCAATGACTCAAATTCTTACCCGTCCCCTTATTTAAATTTGTTTTTGACCTGCTACACTAATCTCAATATATGCAAAAACAACAACAAAAACAATTATTTACAATTACTACAGAAGAAATTATGTATTTATATTATTTTCGGAACATGTGATTTAACTAGAATTCAAATTTACCTCCATTCCTGAAAACTTTTTTGAAGAATTGCCTTTTTTTTTTTGCATAACGCAGTTTAACGAGGAACTTGGCATAAAAGACTTTCCATATCATTTTTCTTCACTGACAGTGAATTTTGTCGCGTAAGACCTGAAAATCAAATTTACTTTTTTTTTGGCTAGAGATTATTTGGAAGAAAGATTTCAATGTAATTTTCATGCGAAGTATGTATATTATACAGAGAAATGAAAATTTCAGACCTCAGCTGCCGTACTTTCAAAGTTATAATGAAGTTTTGGCACAATTAAAACTCGCCAAGAATAAAAATTCTTTGTAAATATCATCGGAATAATTCTACATAGATATTTCTATTTGCAATTTCATACTTCTTGAACACTGCAAAAATAAAATTTCGTTTCACGAAACAATAATATTTCCGTAATTGAATTATTAGCTACCATTAATTACGGGAATATAATTTTTCTAACGTTGTTCCAGCATGATACTAAAAAGTTTTCATGAATATCTTTGTTTGGCTTTGCACGTAAAATTGCACCATTTGCGGGATTTTCGCGTCAATGACACGTGAGCTTTGATAATAGTCGATAATAAGAAACATTTCACTCGGTCGGTAACAAATGTGACTATTGAATAGCATTCTCTCAAAGGATGGTTATGGAAAGAGTGAATTGCTAACGATAGAATGGCGCGTCGTCTGCTATAGTTTAATGCGCATGCGCTACAATTCAAGAGCAGTTGTTTGTCAGGGCGACCAACCGTCATGAACGTAACCACAAAAATTTTGACAGTAGTTGCTCGTAGTTTTATCCAGCACCGACAGCTGTGAAAATTTTCGAGTTTACGTTCATGACGGTTGGTCGCCGTGGCAAAACAACTACTCTCTTTTAAGCTATAGCAAATGACGGACCATTCTGTCCTTGGCAATTCACTACGTATATCAAGACTATGGTATATTTTTTGTATTTTAAAAATAGCAAAATATAAAACGGCACGCAAAATGTCGCTAATTATATTTTTAATAAAAATAATTACTGACATACCCTGACTTTACGATGTGCGAAAAGAAGTTGATATTTCTCTTAATTTCGGTGAATTTCGTATGCTAGCTCGAACGTATTTTCCATATAATTCATCGAATAAATTAATTTTGTATGTTAATTGGCAGGTATACAAAAAATTAACTATACCTTACGGTCGGTAAAAACTGGCTACCATGAAATCCTTCCTTACGGTCTACGTTACGATAAATATAATTTTTATATTCCCAAATGAGTATCCCGTTTTAGCTTGGAATCAAACTGCACTTGCCTGGTATTTGTAACGCTATCAAAATAGCGTTATAAAAAGTTGAAGATTTACAGTTAAAAGTGAAGAAACTACGACGTATTGTTGGTGTGGTGCGATTTCTTTAGTCAATCACATCTGTAGCGAACTATAATGTATAATATTCCGTAGGCCTGCATGAGTGCTAATAAAGGTACAATAAAACACAGGGCAAGCAACTGTCATTTTAGTCTGTGAAAATAACAGAGGCCTAATTCGCACGACAAGAAGCGTTATGGTAATCATGAATACATGTATGTATAGGAAGTGAAGCGAAAAAAACGCTCGCAGAGCGCACCGAGAAACAGTTACATGACGTATAGTCGCGGATTACGATCCTAACTGTTCTCAACTTTATATTCGAATATTTGAAAATACCACTGAGAAAGCAGTGTTATAGGTATACGCTTGCTACCTAAATATATTCAGCTGGAAAAATCGTTGTACTTTTCAGTAGATTTGAATTAAGAATTTCATTTAAGAATTCGTGGGACGTACAGTCACGTAAAAAAGTATCGAGACGAACACGTGACGAAACAAAGAGCTGAAATGATCAACTTGAGTTAATTATAACTCCGGATAAAAAAAGATAACCCGAGCTTAAACATTAACTGAACGTATTTATTTTCGTCTTTTATTGTACCGTAACACATAAGTGGGTGAAAAATACACATTGACGAATCGATCATTGCTGTAGGCTTTAATGAATAAAACTTTAATTTCCGTTAAAACTCGAAAAAGTGCAGAAACCCCGAATTCAAGTCTTTTTAGCGATAAATCATAAAATGTGGAAACGATGAGAGCCTGTCTATTATAGTATTTCCTTTTTCGATTAGTTGGAATAATTAACGTTATTTATTATATTAATTTAGGTCATTACTAATATTTTTAGTGTGGTGAACCCAGTAAAACATTGTATAATACAATAAGCCGCATCGAATTTATAATATTTTCTTTTTTTTTACTGTGATTTCAACCGAATTTTCATAAAACAAAAAATTTCCAGAACAAACGAATAACTCTTCAAATCATAAGTGAGTATGGAAATAAGGTTGACTATTAAAATGAATAGTAATTTTCTTTCGACATCCTAACGAAGTTTTGAAAACTTGATTTTCAATTATTTAATCGAGGCTTTTGTAAACGGACAAGCTTTAAGGTTTTAATATTTGTTACTTAAAATTGATTCCTTACGTAAAATGAAAAAAAGGACGAGTTTAGGAATACTTCTCATCCCATTACTTAAAAAAGTTCCAACAGACTGAAAAATTGAGAGGGTTAAGGAGTTGATTTAAACGTCGACGAATATATTTCCAAATATCGAAATCCACGAATCTCAAACTCGAACAGGGACTTAACAGCCCCATTCCATACACAATTATGAACAAAACTACACGAACGCATTTTCATTTGACGCATAAATAAAGAAATTGCATGGATTCTGCGAACCTACAATTGCGGTTTCGTAGAATCCGTGCCATCTGTTTATTTCTACGTAAAATGAAAATGCATCGGTGTGTTTTGTTTTATAATTGAGTACAGAATCGGGATATTAAACCCTTTTTTGCGTTTCAGATACGTGGACTTGGATATTTGGAGGTACGTGCGTAAACGTCGAAATCGGAACATGGCACCCACGTAAAACTGGTTTATTTTCCATAGAATGTCCCGTACGAAAAAATCTCCACAATTATGAGTGTAATCAACAAAGCGTCTACTTTTGTTGTTTACGAACGGAGTTCATGATGTAAAAACGGTTTTCGACTTCCCAGAAGCAGCCGCTGTCCGCGGACGTACGAAATGAATATAGTTGCAATGCGCTTTGCCTTCCATATGGAGTGGCAGCACACATCACACGCGCACACATGCAGAGTGCTCTAAAGATCAACGACACGTGGTACAGTCCCGTGTGAAAATGGCGGTTCTCCGCGCTCTCTGTTCGGTGGACTGAAAAGCGGATACGCGCCATGCGGGGAGTTAATCACCGATTAGTTATGAGCCGCGTTAGACTCCAGGGCCTGATCGTGTAGGAGCAGGGTATATAATGCACGAGATATTTTATCAAGAGTATGATAATACCGGTGACATCGGTACGGAAACGTGCATGAAAGGTTAAAATTCGAAGAAAATACAAATGTGATGAGAGTAGCTATTTAATGTAATTGCAATGGTCGACACCACATTTTTTGATTGTTAACTTTGAATCTGTTTCTTTGGTTAAAACATTATTTTAGTAGTCTAATAACAGTTTCCAACTGGATGATGTAGCCAGTCTTTACCGGCTGAGTACAACGACACTGTTTTTGACGATTATCCAAGCCTGATGTGAAAATGCCGCTGAACGCAACGCTACATGCAATGCCGAACGGAAATATCCAAAGCTTTTTCACTTCATGCGGGACAAATACCAAGAAATGTATTCCTGTTATCGAATTATGTGCCGCTGATTATAAGGATACATTTCCTGGCTTTATTCTTGCAGCAAAAAAAAAAGCTCTCTACAAAAATATACTTCGAATTTTTTTTTTTAAACGGAAAATTTTGCCAACCGAAGACGTTTAACGATGAATTATCACATAAAATTAACTTTCGAGACTGATGACTTTTGAACCGTTTGAGCTACGGATATCGATCACAGGATACTTTTGTAGGAAATTCAATTCACTACGAAATGCTACCAGAATTAAGTCCGTATAATTGAATCTGGCTAATCGTAAGCTGGCAAGAAATTAAAAAGAAACTCGATATTTTCTCTGGTTAATTTGAACGGAAAAACTTGGAATCCGGGAGCGACTTTCTAAAGTTCGATTAACGATAAGAGATATCTTTCCGCGAGGATTCTTTCGCTATTTAAAACAAAGTCTCGAGGTGAGAGCTAAGTAAAATATTGCTTCCGAAAGAAACACACTCATACTTAATACTTATATACTGTGTATTTCTCGATCCTCCGCCTCTCTGGTCATACTTTGTGACTGTAGAGTGACCGACTAGCCGCGGTCACTCGCTCTAGGTGACTAATGCCTCGTAACCGTCAACTATAAATGCAAACAGAAAGCACAGGTTGATAACCGTTACTAGCGACTATCAGGGACTGGTTAGTCACTGGTAAGGAAATCATGTTTCAATATATGTAGATCAACCCTCGAATTCGGTATTCAACTGTTTGTCTGCATGATTTCTATTCAATTCTCCGTTGCCGTTCGTATCTAGTCATAAATTTTTAAAAATTATTTAATCTTCATCGAAGCCTTGTATCACAAAATAACGAGTGATTCTGCAGAAAATTTTGAAACGAAAGATTTTCGCCGTTCAAAGTGAAAAAGGTTCGTTCATTCTTCAAATACTCCACAGGTATAGGAATTTGTGTATTCAAGGAAATGAGAAATCTGCCCAGGTATTCTTTGGACCAGCAAAATCGACTACAGGTCTCAGCATTGGTTTCATTTCTTTGCCATTGCCCTAAACCTTCAATACTTTATGTACCTAAATTCTGTCTTCGTATTTAATCGCATTAACGTTGTGCATAAATTTTTAAAAGAAAAGTGAGTGTTGAAATTATTCCAACTAGTATACATGCTTAAAATACCATATGTAATAGAAAGGTCCGTATTAAAATTGAAAAATTTTTAACATTGATTTTCCGCTTCTCTCTTCTCTTGACTATTCTACAGTAATCTTGAACCGACGGGTACTAATTGAAACATACCGACTGAGTTACAGGTGTTTACAGATTCTTACGTAGATTGAAAAATATTTTCAAGTTCATGATGATACTTCCGTGAATCAACACAACGTATGTGTGAATGAGAACCGACTCAATTTCAAAACTACTCATTGTCAGCATTTCGATACCTCACGAGGTTAAGGTTCCTAACATTATTGTGATGATCAGACATTGGATTACATTTATGTGCGTGTTTGCATGTGCAGATGCCTGCAACGCGATATTTATAACGTTATTGCATAATTTAGTACTTTCTTGCCGATGATGCTTATTTTAGTAGCGACAAGTGTAGAAGTGTAGGGTCTTGAGGCAATTAAGAAGATTGACGTATATATCAACGGCACAGGTCAAATCTTGTCTCAAGAAATATCTCTAGAAATGGCGCCAAATTTAAAGTTATGTCCAGTAACGTCAGTTGACGCAGAGAGCTCGTTTTCGGCCTACAAATTAATATTAAGTGACAAACGACACAAATTTGCTCTATAAAGTCCAGAAAAATATGTGATTGTGTATTGTCACAAGAATTATAATTGAATGATTAGTATTATTAGTAAAAATAAACAAAAATCCAAATAAAATATAATATAATCCGATATGTAGCGATGATACAATTTTCGGAAAAATTATCATTTCGAAAAACCGTAATACAGCAGAACGTACTCATATTTTGTGAACTCAACTGCCCTGTATAATTGATAAAAATATATTTTTTATAACGCGAACATGGCTTACGCGTTTTTCAAGCGTGGTTTCCGTACGCAAAGTACCCGTTTCTATGACGGTAGCGCGAGTTTGCGAATGCCCATGCGCGCAGTACAAAAGTATTAATTCCTAGAAGTTAAAAGCGGTCTTTTCTGTACTGCGCGCATGCGCCGACGGAAAGGTATCTGACATTACGCGACCCTGATCTCAATTTCGTGCTTCGTGAGAAAATTCGCAACATACTTTTGTCGTATAAAGAATCGTGTGCAACAAGGAGGCAACGGTTTTCCACTTTCGTCTTTGGCTCGTCTACGACTCATATTGCAAACTTACGGACCACCCAAAAAGACCGAGTTTGCCTCCTGGTTACACAATGTACTAATTCTCAAAGCTTTCGTGAACCAGTTACTTTTTATGAGTGAACGTGAATTGATTCCTCAAATCCGCAAGTCCCAGAAGCATTAGCGTATCTTGAATCAGATATCTGAGTTGATATTTTCATGGACGAAACGCGTTTGTCTGGGAACGGTTGTGAAGACAAATAAAAAATAAAAAAAAAAAAAACAAATAGTCAAAATAAAAATGGGTGAAGATAAAGTTTTCTTTGTTTCTTGAGTTCAACCTGCGGATAAACACTTTATATGCTTACAATATTCCACTTATGAGATTATATCTTCATATATTATATCGGGCTAAGCGAATACTTCTAAGCACGGTAATCGAGCATAAAAGACATCCTTGTTCCCCCGTGGAGGAATAAGATTCTCGTAGTTGATTTCCACGCATATGAAAGATACGTGCATCAAATAGCATCGACATATCAGTATATAATACTGTATATCAGTGACAATGAGGATGAGAGATAAAACATTAAAGTAGGCTGAAATACATACATACTGCGAAGCAATTTGAAGCTTATTAAAATACGCAACTCGGCTTATACACCACGTCTCGGTTACGAAAGATATGGCATAAGCTGGTACAGGTATAATATACACACAGGGAATAAGCATTTCTATATACATATATAGTGGCAAGTTCCGCCCGCGTGGCATTGTGCATAACCATGTAGAGGTAACCGCATACTGACGATAAGTATACCCACTATGTTACGGTCATGTGTACACATTGCGAAATTGGCATTTGTTCTACTTTTTGCCGGCGTCACAAACTTCCCGAAACGAATTATGCCCCAGACATTTACCTTGTATGTATGTATAAGTACGGAGAATGCCATGAATCTCGATTGAATACCGTGACTTCTGGATACCAATGAATATCGATTTTCACAGATTCGATAGCTTGTCGAGTTATTACGAACAACTTATCTTTCTCAAGATAGATTCACCTACCCAGAGAAATTTTTAGTCTTTCTTACTACAGTATTTAATATTTATTCATTTTTATTTTTTTTTTTTATTGTTGCCATAATAGAAAAATATATTTCTGGAAGGGTCAAAATGACGATGAGTTCTGTAGCTGTAACCAAAAAATCTAGCATCTGTTATGTACTATTCGTTTTTGTAATGGCCACTCGTACTGCATATATTACCTCGTAACTGTGCGATAATTTGATTTCGGTGAAAAATGTAGTTGAATGAACAAAGAGATTTGATGTTAGTAATAACCGAAGGATGTGTATTATTTAGGACCATAATCATACTAATTGTAAATAGGGTTATTTGTGTAAAAATTTTCCTGTAATCTCAGCAATATTCAAACCGTTATTGTAACGATATACAATTTTATCGGGAATATTGATGATGAGGCTGAAGTTAGTAACGTTAACGTAACGAAACGAAACATCAGAAAAAAATCATTATTGCCCACTTTTAGAATCAATTTCAAGGAGTTGGCTTTGCAAAATATGGGTAAATTTTATTTATCATGGTTTACTAAATTTCAGAAATTCCGAGAGGTGCGAAGTCAAGATTTTTTCTAAACGTGCATCGTTACAATAACGATATTAACGTGATTCTAATAAATTCTAGTAATCACAGCAAATGAAATTTTTCTCAATGTTATCAGCGTAGCGATCGTAGGTACGTAAAAATATGAAAAAAAGCGATTGTCTTCGATAGAGATGATACGGAAAACTGTTGACATCCATATGTGTTAGTATATGTTATCGTTCGAAAGCTGTGCATACAATACATGCTATATTATAAAATTTAAGCCTTTCCTCTTACATCTCGTGTTTTGTATAACGACTATATAATTATACGAGCAATAAAAGTTTGTCGCGATAGCTTACGGTATTCTTCAGCTCTCAGAAAAAATTTCCCATGATTCATTCGGTTAACATGACTCATTTCTGTGGCAATTTTTTCCTGTTTTCCTGCTCAGGCACGCCTTTCTTTTTAATCGTAACTTCGAAGTAAAATATGAGCAAAAAATATACTTTGTTACCTAGTTATTTATAATGATATTGCTATCGTCTAATTATTGTAGTATCGATGGTGAGAGCTCACCGAAATTGGATCAATCAAAGATACTTAAAATCAATGAACTCTAAAATCCATTGAACTTTGTTTTATTGCTAAAATGTTTTATACACGTGTGAAAATACGTTACAGGTATAAACGTATAAATTATAGACAGATGCGTTATACTCGTATACGGGTATGTAAAAGTGATATTATGTATATGCACGTATGGAATGAAAAAAAAGATACTATTGTAACAATATCAGGGAATTGTGTGTCTTTTTTGTGACTTCCAACTTTTGTCTCCAAGTACTTTTTGTGGTAATAAAAAGCAGCTTTGATGGAGCAAACTCTGCTGCGGAGAAATTTTCACCGTTCAAATTTTGGACAAGGCCATTGAACAATAATCTTCTCGACGATCGTTTATTAACATGTGCATACGTGTAGTGAACGAGAAAAGTTTGACAAAAAGCGTCGATAATTATTTTGGTTAGTATATTCCTGCAGAGTGAAGGAACCGAATATAGTACATATTATGTATGCATGACAAAAAGAAGTAGCCCTGGTAGTAATGAATTGTTAGGCAAAGTGAGCCAAGTAGAAATGCTAGCTTTCCTGCATCGTCATTTTCCTGTTTTTCTACTCCTTTTTGTTCGACCCTGAAAGCAGCTAGGATGCCGATAGATCGACTCTCGTTCAACCCTGACTAATTCGTCATGCTTGAGCAACGGAGGAAACGCTAACAAACGGAATCCTATAAAAGGCTGTGTAACAATTTTCGCTTTGTCGACGGTATTGAATTAGAGTCAGTTGCGTAATTATTAAGGCACGCACTTCAACTTGAAAATTTAAAAACCTTATGAATATCTGATTACAATACAAAAAAAAAACCTTCTACACATTTGCATAACTAACGTGCCATGTTATATTGATTTCTTTTCAGGGTTAAAAAACTATGGAAATAAACATTCATTTTATGAACACAATTTCATACGGAGTATGAAGTATATTAAAAAATATTTCAATATCGAATGAAATCTATTGCAAACTTAATTACTCGAAAATCACTCTAAATTTGGAAAATAATAATTTTCCATCTCCATGTGTATTTCGTTATATTATCGTTACGAGCTGTCAGCCTCATTGCAACAAAGAGACCGGATTGTAATTCCGTGAGAACAATATTCCCTATAAATTCAGAAAATACTCAATTGACTGTGACGAAGCTATAGAGAGAAAAAATTATTATGTCTGAAATGCCACAACCACGTCCTTTATTCAACTGATATGAATCAGGAGTTGTCGGTTTCTCTGCAAATTCTCTATCGATCAACTGCAACACACTCTCAGTAATACTGACGTATTTTCGAAGTAAGGTGTATTTTTCGTGATTTAAAACCTACGCGTATCACCTTTATTGATTGTCAACCGAACAGCTGAATAGGTAACATCTTTTGCTGTTTTGGGTTTCATTTACAAACAGAGAGAGCCGTTATCATCTCTAGAATAATTGAACTCTCCTCGCAGAAGGTGTCCATTACTGTAACAATTCGGCACGTCGATTTTCAATCGAGCTGAATTCCAGCCGACTGACCCCGAAGCTGCACATACGCAACGTCCAATTATCCGAAACCGTTATTTCATAATTCTGTTTTTACCATCTGGGTCCCGGTAACAGTCGTCGGTACGACGATAAATCAACCGTTTTCAGAAACCGTTAGAAGAGAGATTTCGCTCCCTGCGTGTAAGAGGTACATGCCCACCCATACACACGACGAGGACAAACTGGTTGAAAACAAGCTTCACCGAGGCGCATCCATACGCGTATAGATTCACTTCCATGCGCGCGTATGGCCCTGCTATACATGCACGGGGTTAAAATCAATACGTGAACAGGTTGCAGCCGAGGCTAGGAGGCGGTGAGGATTAAAAAAAAGTGGCGAAATCACAGGACAAAGGAAGAGGAACAGTAAAGAAAGGAAGAGAACGCAGCTACCGAAGACAGCGAACGACGCGTTTCCGCGACTGACAACGGACAACCGCTTCGTCGGGCCTCTTGACAGCTATCTTGTTTACCAACAATCCAGCCATTTTTACGCCCGCCGCCCTTCGAGGGCGTATCCGAGCGTCTGCAGGGGTTGCGAAGGGAACTGAACGCGCGGATCGTGCGACTCACCCTCGGGGTAGGCCTGCTTGCTCTGTATGAGGTCGATGAACATGTTCGTCACGTTGTACAGCTGACCCATTCCCTTCGGGTTGAACTTGGTCGAGGCGGCGTAGGCCGTCCCCGTTGTGTTTATCGTCGAGTAGGTAACCGCAGCCTCGGAGGCCATTATCTCGTCCAGCTGACGGTCGAAGTCCTCGTTTATGTCGCGCATCTTCATCGGGAAGCTCTTCTGCGCCCCGATTGGGGCCGCGAGTATCGATAGTATCACCACTTTGGCAACAAACCCCCTCGCAAGGCGGATGACACCACGAACGAATCCGGCGGCGGCCATCGCGACCACTTTTAACTACGACTGGCGGCCGAGACGCGCCGCGAGCGACTAGCCTGACAGTCTCGACTCGAGTCATCATTTCGCTGGACGACGGAACGCGCGAAACGGACCAATCCGACCAATCCCCCCAGCGCGGCGGCTTCTGCACTCGATGCACGACAATGCACGATTCGATCTTCTTTGCGGTCGCCAATCGCTGTAGAACTGCGTTTAACTCAGCACGTTGCGTTGTGTCGGTTTTCAATCAATGCGTTAACTTTGCGACAAATGGGAACCGAGATGCTGCGAAGAAGCGAGCTGCTTCGTTCGATCGGTCAATTTTTCCCTCGACCTCGCCTTTCGCATGTTCTTCTTGTCTGTTTTTTTATTTACGATTTTTCGTTACAGCAGTAACTCTTACCAACCGAGTCAGGTTTGCATTGTATGTATACGCACATTTGGAAGGCAATGGTATCGGCACGGTTGACAAATTTTCCCAGATTCTGGAGGTAACTAGGAGTCAAATCGTATCATCTATGACACAGCACTACTTTCATGCAATATTTACGGCACAAGTGCACGCACAGTTCAAAAATTATTCGGTCATCGAGGGTCTGGGTAAGATTGTTACATATCGTTAACAATAAGAATGAATCAGCTGGACGTCTGAATCAAAATTTAGGACAGGGAACAACCGTCGAAAAAATCTACAGTAATGTTATTTGTGCTGATGATGGTGAAATCGACTAGAATAACGTTTCTATACTACGCGACAAAAATGATTCAAAGCTGATTCGAATAATACATACTAACGATAAGATACCGACGATTTGAGAAAAATTTTATGTAATTAGAGAATTCTGAATAATGAAACCCTAGTGTTTTTGATCCGACTCGAATGTTTTTGAGCTCAGTTTACTCGCTAAGTAAATCCCCATAAATTAATTGAAAACCTTTAGGAAGAGTCTTACTATACATAGTTTTGCCAAACCGCGCCGATTAATGTAATTGTTGACTAACATCTGCTGTACTGTATTGGCACAAATCTATTTTTATCCGCTCTGGAAATAACCATTTGCAAAATTTTTCGCAAGCTATCTCTACAGCTAACAAATTTATTCGAAAACATTAAATTCAAATAAAAAATACCAGAGATTAATCATTTTGGACTTTTTAATTATAAAACCTTTTCTGAAATTACAGATATTATCGGTGGTTTTATTTGAATTTCCTCCGATTTGCTTTTATTTCATAGTCCAGAAATGTGGTTTCATTAGTGTTTATTATTTTTGGCATAAATAACATTTCTAGAGGTTTGTTAAACGATTTTCTTTGCTTTTCTTAACTTTTGACATAGACGGCGCGGCCAATTCATCCTTGCGAGAATGCTATAATCAATCTTTACCAACTGCGTTAATTTTAATTTATTTTGACTCTTATAAAAGCCTACACATCACTAATGCGAAAATATCACAGTCAGCGCAATTCTACAAGTGATGCCGAATACAAATTTCTATAAAAAGCTCTAATAATGCCAAAAAATGTATTCCTGTTGTTAAATTATCACTCGTAGGAATACATTTCCTGACTTTGTTTTTGCATGAAACAAAAGTTTTTTGTTTGGCATTACATGTCGAATCGCGCTGACTGTGACAAATTTCGTCAAATTTTGAAAAAATTTGCAATAGTAACAAATATGAACCTTTGAGATTGATTTTCGATCTGATTTAGAACGACATGACTTTTTATTCCTATACACTGGATCATACTAATTAGTTTTATAATAGTAGCTATAGTAACGAAAATATGTATTTGAAAACGTAATTATACGCCATTGCGTAATTCGAGGGTTACCGTATATATGTGCTGTTGCGGGCATAATTTGAGTTTAGTTAACCCCTTGACTGTAAGTGACACACATGGGGAGAAAAAAAAGTCGTGCCACTTTTGTGTCATGACACATATGCGAGCATTTAAGAAAAATTTTTATTTTTTTACTACATCAATTTCAATGGTCGCTGAATTATAGAATAAATGTATGCAGTGTTTTTTCGAACACAAAAGTGGCACGAAAATGTCATTCTCACCTGACTGCTAACGGGTTAAACGGTTCTGATTTCTTTTGGCGAAAATTGTGTGTTGGTTTATGACAAAAGGGCATATGTCACGTGTCCTGCAAACTAAATTCATTTTTGACATGTAGCAAGACCTGTGATGGACAAAATATGCGTGTTATCATCATTATTTTCATCTCTAGTCAAGTGGTCGCGGATGTATTTTCGTGTAGCTACTTCATACTTTGAATATAAACTGATTCTTTTCTCACTGATTAACGGTTGTTTTTTATTTACTGTGTACATTGTACGTATGTATTTTCGCCAATTTTGTATCTTACTGTCACATCGTTACATGTAAGAGTTTGTAGGTATATCTAAGGACGAAGTAGTGTGAATTATTGTTTTCACGATTCTCATGTATTATGAGCTACATATACACGTTTTCACTACAGGATAAAAATTATTTATTTAACACGATTATTAATACTGTAAATTGGCGTTCTGCGCACTTGAAATAAAACATACCAATTATAAAAGTTAGAAAATACTTTTTAACACACTTGTATGAAAACTGGGGCTTTGCGTAGCAGTTGAGCGTGACGAAAAGGGTAGGGGTCAAAACTTGGAAGGGTCAATATTTAGAATGGCCGATATATCGAAATTTCGAACATGCGAAAATAAAACAACGAAAATCAAGATTTTGAACAATTCAAATTTCGATGTATGTGTCGGTTATTCTAATTATTGACCCTTCCAAGTTTTGACCCCCACTCAACAAAAGTAGCCAATTTTATCTCATAGTCAGTGTTGCAAAGATAGGTGCGCGCACGTGCAATCCCCAATTACTTCACTTTCGTCCCTAGAGGGAAGAAATTGAGCACTTGCATCCCGCAAAACTACCACGCATGTCACCACCACTTTTCATTCGCTTGTTATAAAAACTATCCTGTGTGATTCGGGGCAAAGATCGCAACTCGTGCGATTGCCAACCTCTCTTCGATCAGGCGAACCAGTCCACCACTTCGATGGACTTCACGTCCATCGTAATCGCCAACTATCGTCCCTTGTCACACAAGTTTGGCGGTAAATCATTGTTAAACAACAATTTTTCAAAAAATTTATTATTGTATTTACGTGGTTCATTTATAAAATACTGTTCTGAAACTCATCCACCACCTAAAAAAAACTGTCCTGAAGAGATATCGGTAAGTTTTGTCCAGCCATGTTATATAATTTAGCAATAATGACCGATTTTCGTAAATCCGGCGTGTCGATATAGCACTTGTTCCACAAGGCCGAGAAGGTGCAAAAAAATCAGGGTGATTCTTTTCAGCATGTACATTCAGGATTAAACTGAAAAGAATAGGTTTTCAAAAAAAACCATGTTTTTCGAGGATATAAAATTTTAGCTTATAAACAAATAGGAGTTACGCCTTAAATATTTAAGTCATTGAAAATGTTCTTCAATATTCTCATAGGTCTTAGCGAGACGCGTAATTAAAAAAAAAAATCTCAATATCATTATTACAATCGAGATACAATCATTTTTACGTTTGTTTAATTTGTTACTGTTTAAATCAACATTTTCGCGAAATTCAAGTTCGCGGGCATTCGTAATAGTGTTAGGCACAATATTTGATATTATAGAAACAGTTTTGAGCATTAATCTCATGGTAGATCATGATTGCATTCGGTCGCTCGCGCGCGGAATATACGGATGGCGGCGTCGGTGCCGCCGGGTGGCGTGGTGGAGGCCTGCGTCTCGCCACGCGGCTCCTCTCGCGCGGCGTAGTTAACTATTTTCATATCTCCCTTATAAATGTCGTAAACAAATTTTTTTTTTTTTTTTTGATTTCACGTAGTTTTTTCTCACGAATTCGAAAATGCTCATGAAAATTGATATTCTCCAAGCCTCGCGCGGCTTAGTTAACAATTTCCATATATCCCTTATAAATTGTCGTGAAAATTTTTTTTTTTTTAAATCACGTAGATTTACAATAATAAATTTTTTGAAAAATTGTTGTTTAACAGTGATTTACCGCCAAACTAATAATTCTACGTGATTTTTGCATAGGACTTATCTTGTAGATTTCATTACGGCGCACATTTTTTGTAGAAAACATTTTTCGATAAATCTCATTCCAAAGATAATAACATCAAAATAGTGACATTTGTTTATTTAAATAATTTTTTCGGCCAAAAGTCGTCATTTCGCGATTCCGCGAATTTCACACTATATTCTTTGAGGTCCAAACTACCTACAAAAAAATTGGGCGATTTGACACGGCTGTTGAATAGAACTCATGTAAATTCCGACTGGACTAAGTGGTAAACGACATTAGCACATGCGCTTGAGTGAAATTCTCAATTTTACACACTCATACTGTCTTGTTGTAAGCGCACTTTCTGATAACTTTATTTTACTTATAGTCCAGGGAAGATAGGAAATAAATCGGAAATTTTTGGAGACAGCAGATATCGAGATGCAGTTTTCTGCATTGTGTTCAGGAAGGTCCCAGGAAAACAGTCTATATCGTCTGGTGGGGCCATTTTTCGAAAAATGCATTCTGGGCCAATAAATCCATTTTGCAATTGCATAATTACTTGCAATATTATAAGAACGACTGGAAACTCGGAAAAATCGCTCGCAAATCTTACCTCGGGGGTTTTTGGGGATGCAAAATTCAACTCTGGCATTAGAATTATCCAGGGGTATAAGTTATAAGAATTTTAATTTAATATTGAATCATATTACACATATTATAAAAAAAATTGGTTCGGAAATCTTTCCTGCCTGAAAACTGGATTCGAAAAAGGCGCCAAAACTATCAAGAGAGTACAGTATCGTTACCGCGGGTACCTGCGTGAACAGAAATTTTCTGTGTCGACTGGAGAGAAAAAATATAGGACTAGAATTTGTACTTTTTAATATGTGTAATATGATTCAAGATTAAATTAAAATGTTTATAATTTATACCCCCCGATAATTCTAATGCTAGAGTTGAATTCGGCATCCCCGAAAACCCACGAGTAACGATTTTCGTTTATTTTCATGGACGCTGCAATTTTCCCCCCAATCACCCCCCCCCCCCCCCCCCGGGCGCCCCCACAGAGTCACCCCCGAACGCCCTCGGGTAATTCTAACGCCAGAATTGAATTCCCCATCCCCAAAAACCCCGGAGTAACGATTTCCGAGCGATTTTTCCGAGTTTCCAGTCGTTCTCATAATATTGCAAGTAATTATGCAATTGCAAAATGCATTTATCGGCCCAGAATGCATTTTTCGAAAAATGGCCTCACCAGACGATATACACTGTTTTCCTGGGACCTTCCTGAACACAATGCAGAAAACCGCATCTCGATATCTGCTGTCTCCAAAAATTTCTTTATTCCGGTTGATTTTGATCTAAATGCCCTGGACTATTACGGACTGTACGCACGACCAGTGATGTCATTGAGTTGAGTTCAATTTGAAGTTTGCGCGTTTAGGTTAGGTTTCGCGGACTTGGGCCAGACCCCAGACATTGCAATTCTTGGGTGTACCGTGCCCGTGTCACTGTCCCCCGACACTACGTAGCGTCAGTAGAGTCACCTGCTCGCAATACCAGATCCCTATTGGTTATATGAAGGTTAGAAACAACTGATGAGTAGATTTGGGGCGGTTGGGAGGCATAGGGGACAGAGCAGGTGACCAGGGCAAGTAGAGTCAGGGGACAGTAAGGCGGACATCCTGTTATAAGCGAATCTAGTCCAGTGTCAGGGAGCTGAGTTGGGCTCATGGACTTATGTACAGTTCTGAAAACGACTATAAAATGATAGGCACCCGTAGCCGATACAAATATTTTTACATTTTTCGCCGCTAAATGGCATTGCTTCTTTGTAGTGTGTGGCAAGGGCAGAGTAGTTTCTGCTGTCTCTCACTCTCCTGAACGAGGCACATGCGTGGAAAATAATAACGTAGCAAAGGGTAGAGGGGAGCACAGAACACCGTGGGTGCAAGACACTACTAGACCGCAGCGACCCATGTGGCGGTGAGCGAAAGGAATAGTGATGCTCGTAACAGAGTTGCACGGCTTCATTGAAATAAGGCTTCGTTTCCAGACCTGTATACCGGGACAATTTCTTGAAATTTGAGTTTTATCGTCTGTTCGTGCAGGCTGGCGATCCCGAGTTTTCAGGTGTCAAACTTTTTCTGCCGGCGATGTAGTTGATACGAATTTTCGAGGTTAGAATCTTAAATAATTCAGGTGGTGACTCGGAAAGGTTTGGGCAGCACTGTTTATAAGATCGGAAAGTTGATTCTTCAAAGAACGGTCGGGATTTAATGCTTATGCTCTTTGAAAATTTAAACGTACACATTTTGTGTACGTTGGCCCCTTGCATCGCAGACAAAAGTATCGCTGCGGGAAGATTTCGTCGACAAATGAGATTGAATTATTTGGCGCATGCGCAATTGATTTTGAAGTTTCAAGAATTTGTCTCGGTATAAGACCGTAGCTGGGCCTATGCCTTTGGACCTTTTAATTGCCTTTGATCTGCTTCTTTTAAATGACTATATTACATTCATTCGCTCCGTAAATTAAGCTTTCGTTCACAGGTGTTGGAAAAAAAAGCGTGTGTCACATACACGGATGTGTGGATGAGCAACATATAATCTGTATCTTTACAGCGCTTGCCGTGGCTCTGACAACGCATTACGTGACTTGGCGTGCGGGAGCTGCAGCAGCTATGACAATTGTTGTTGTCCGCTCCGATTGTCAAATTGTTAGTTTGTTGTGTTTTGTAATATCAACCATGTTAATGCCTGACGCTTCTAAAACGTGGTGCATGCAGTGAATATAAAAAAAAGACAACAACATTGGCAAAACCTTTCGCAACGTGTCAATGCGCACAAACTGTCACAGTCCAAAATTTGAATGGATTGTAAAGAAACCCCCCCGCCGCCACCGTTAGTCGACCATACATTGTGCATCAGTACTGTGAGTGCTAAAAAGAGCTAAAAATCAACGCAGGTTTTGCTGCATGGAGATCGGTCTCCTTCCCTCTTACTCCTTGTTTTTTAGGCGACCACCAATAACTTTTTTAACCACCCACACACGGAGACTACGCGCGGAGCACGAACTCAAATGGGTGAATTGATAAAACTTGTCACAATAATTGTTCATATTAGGTTTATTTTTTGTACATCTAGCGTCGCTAGTGTTCCTTTTGTACCGAAGTGTTATTGGTTCCAGGGATGCTTAAGATCGAGTAATAAATGATTTTGCAATGCGATTCGTAGAAAGGTTTCACACTGTCTTCGGTGCATACGGAACACTAGTGGCATTTTATTTCAGGCAGCTATTTGTTTACGTGGAGTTCGTGCTCCTTTTTTAGTTTCCGTAGACCCACATTTTACGCATACAGTAGACTAGACCCCAAACTAACCGGGCTGCTCGGAACCGAAGAACCTACGGATAAGTGAAATTACGATTAATCCGAATTATCAGTAATTTCCGATCGATCGATGAACTATTGCCGAGCATGAGACGCAATCTCAGAGTCGTGTCACAATTATAATTATACAGGTCTGCAAGAAAATCATACTTAAAAAAAAATAATATTATAGATACGAAGGTTTTAATGTGCCGAATCTATCTAATATCTGCTTCTCTTTTTTTGCTGTCACGTATATATTGCATGTGATTTTTTTTATTGTTCAAAATTCTGAATTATTGTGTTTCGTTTTTATATTTACACAACTTTAATCTATTCAAATAGTACCTGTACATACAAAGCTAGTTTGAACGGATGCACAGTGAAAGAAAGATCTCGCCTAACGTCATTTTACACCTATGCATGCGCCTGTGCAGTTCTCGTTGTGACTTCATGTCCCGCAGTACGTTAAAAAGTAGTCTAGTGGTTATTTCTGTGTTATGCTGGATAGATAATAGTGGATAGAGTGTCTGACGATTTTATTATTTAAATATTTTAACTTTATAACTTTTCTTCTTTAAATAATATAAATACTGTTGCTATCATTAGTGTTTGATTATAATTTATAAGCAAAAATAACGTTTTATTCAAAAGAACATTACATGCAACGTATAAGTGGTACATACTGTTTTTATTACTATATTTCCATTCAAGAGCATCAAATCTGTTATAATTACATATAATAATAAGGAGAAGAAAAGTGTTTCCTTGGTACCGAAAAACTGGTACGTTTTGGAAAAAAATATGTATATATTCTTATTAAGGGATAAGTATAAATAAATAAAAAAGAAATTTTAAAGATGGTACTTAACTATTTTTTATTTGTACCGTAGTGTTATTGTTATGCACGGGTAATTGAAATAACTACTGAATTATATCGATTGTGATTATTTATTTTTTTTTTCTAAATTTATTACCCGACTATAAATAATACTTATGGTACATGGTCAATATTCTCCAATTAAACTTACGAAATAAATATCTGATGTATAATGGTCAATTGCTTATATTGTGGTTAAATAATTTATTAATTCAGCATAAGAGTTTATTAATTACATTTACAATTTGAGTCAACAGGATGAAATATTTTGAAAGATAGTTCTTCCTATGAAATTCGGTATTCAAACAGTAAGTCTACAGACACAGTGAATTCTCGCATGTATTCAGATCTTCCTTTTGAAAAAACGTTGAACAGGCATCGGATCATTTGTAGGATATTTACGAGAGTGTCTCTGGTGGCACAGTCTTGCACAGACAGCATCTTTTTGGGTTTAGGCTTAGCTATGTTTACATTTAGGAAATAAAGTATGTCTAGATTTAGGTGCAAGAAAAGCTCAAGTGGCTTCTTGGTCAGAAGACGTCGGCTGGAGTCACCATAAAGAGGCAGTTGGGCTTCAGCAGAGCCTCAGCTTTCTGCCTGTTGGAAATAAATGGGGTTCTAACATCCTTCGACCATTTTTACAAACTGTTGTGCTGTCAATCACGATAATCGAAACAATGGAAATTTACTGCACAGGATCGATGTGATTGTTGGTTTGAGGTTGCATCTATGGAAGTTTACTCAATAGTTTTACATCTTTTATATAAACAAAAGATTATTTATTATGTTAAGGGTAGGTGATAGTTCCTTTTTATTGACCTCATCGACTGCTCAGTATTTATCGTTATCATTAATAATGTAATTAATGGAATTTGAACAAAATTGGGCAAAGCATTGCGTTCACATTGGAGAAATTGGGAAATGAATACAGTGTATAATCCTTGCTGATTGATTATTTATTAATACCTCGGAGGGTTATACTAAGTGAATGCAAATAATAAAATTGAGTTTTTGATATCTACTCTGAAAAAGGAAAGAAAGGAAAATAGGATGAATTGTTATCTTGCGTCGGCTATAACATATTTATACCCGGATAACAGTTTGTTCCTCAGTAAGAAATCTCTGTCACGTGTTGTGGTTATATTTCAAAAATCTAAGATGAATTAGTTTGGACGACAGATATATGAACTACGTAACCAGGTGGAACGGTAAAGTACCATAAGTTTTCCGTAATATGCGGGTAAATTTTACTTTGGTTGTCATTTTGTTGTCAATCTCAATTGATCGCAATTGCTAAAAGTACATGCTGTTATTAACGTTTTTCATCAAAAACAAAAGCCAGCATTTGATTACGCAGGAGCGGTCGCCCTGAGGTAAGAGACGGGTAAGCAGATAAAGAATAATCAGTCACCATTACCATCTGCAGGCATGCAATCTTATTTAGATGATCAAAATTTAATCTAAAAGATTACCTGAAAATTGGTGAATCGATTCAAATATTCTGTCGATACAATTCATTCTACCGAAATATCTATGTTATTACACAGTAAAAATAATTTGCTGGACCAATAAATGTCTGTATTGATACAGTCACGGCAAGATTTAAAAGAAACAACAACTAATCTTATCCATTCGTAATACTTTTCTTTATCTTGCCAAATTTTTACCGCAATCAGTGAAAAGCATGTTGCGAATCCTATGATATCGTAACTATTCAAAAGCTGCGATTTATTTATCAAAGTGTGGTTTACTGAATTTGAAAGTGATGCGGGAATACTTTCACTTTCTTCGTGCAAATCTATGCTTCTATTTTTCAAGGTTGCAGTCGTAAAACGTTACATAAAGGTAGACTAACGAACTTCAATAAACGTCCAACAAAGAATTGCTATTAAAATTAATTAACTCGGAGAGCTTTATGTGAACAATTAATGGCCCATTAATAAATTGAACTCATTTCCACACATACGTGGGACCAATAGTTTTCTATCTGGAATAAACCCTCCATAAAATCATTTATATTTCCACAAGTGCAAAAGGAATAGACAGTAAAACGTATATTTAAGAATGTGGAATGAATATGTATAATTCAGGCCGAAAATTTTTTTTCCTCTTTGGACATGATGAGAGTAAGACCACAGTGTGGTATTGGTTCGTAAAAAGAGGGGAGAGCTGCGTATACGAGTTTGCGATGTATTATAGCCATTACAGCTACAACATATTAAGGTCGTGACACCAGCTTGTAGGTGACGTATTTCATTCATTCGCTGGTCACCCATAAATTGCGACAAGTTTCATCAGACGGAGCTTATAGCTTTTAGTTGTTCGCATCTACAGAGCTTCCTATTCCTTCTTATTCGAATTATTCACATAAAACGATCGGCTGATCCAGGCTAATTCGTTAGTGCTAAATTACTTAGTCACGACTCTGTATTTGTTTCTAACACATAAAAATTTTTGACTGAAAAACGGTTGTTGAAAGTGTTGTGCTTTCATAGTAATCAACTTAAAAAAACGAGTCACTCGCTACTAAATATGTCGTGATATAAAAGAGCAATACCGTTGCTAACTGTTAGTATTAAGTCGATACATGATGTACCCTACAAATCAAAGCGATATTTCGCCGAAGAACGGTACCCATTATTTGGCTATCTTATGTTTTTTTCAGAGCTCTAATAATTGTTTTCATTAGCAAAAAGTTTAAAAGTATGTGAAAGATACGAAAAGTTTACTAATATTAACGATACAGAAAATCATCCCTTCCAATCACATACAATTTAATTTTCTTCATTGCAGATACTCGAACAAGAAAACCGTTGAATATTTCCATTTATTATCACCACAGTATACAGAGTGAATTCCTAACGGCTACACGTCCCGTCGTCTGGTCAAATTTAATACGCTCGCACTACAAGCCGAGAGCGACTGTTTGCCAGGGCGACCAACCGTCATTTAGGGCTCATCTATTGCAAGTCCACGTCGAAATCGAGTATAGCATCCCCTTAACGTGTATTAATATTGATGGAAGATATGAAGGTCAATGTCCGCTTCAGATTTTCAAACTTGCTTAATTCGTATGGAAAATTTTACGGCAACATCGATAATTTGTAGACAAAAAAGGAAAATGCTAACTTTCCGAGCGATCACAAGTGCGGTCTTGAAATATCGAGGAGGAATTTTTTCGAAAATTTAGAAATTTTTGTAATCATGAGATTCCGAGTATAAAATTTATATTTTTTCTTAGCTTTAATCGTTTGTCAGTATCAATTCCATCTTTTCTACCCTCTTGTTCAAATCTGTAACAATGAGCGGGTTTGTTTTTTCTATTAGAGCTTTCTTTTGTTGCACAAGAATTATTGGCGAAAAACTATGTACTATAAATTGAAAATAAATAAGTTGAAGTACATACATGCCAGCCAACAGATCCTTGGAAATATTAAAAATGGTACGCCGTATGCATTGCTATACATCAAAACTCCTGATGAGTTCGTAAATTTCCGTATTCCAAAAACTTAACCAACTAAGAAATCACGAAAACATAGAAAACCTTCGATTCTTTGGAAGCCCTGGAGTGACGAAACACTTAATTGGACCAGGTAAAGAACGATTCGATCCACCTAACTCATGGTATGTTCGCGGGAAAGAAATTCATAAAGCATGACCTACTTGATCGTCCGTAGGAGACCAATTTGTTGCAATCAGCCGCCATGCAGGGATCTAACAAAGTGTGTGTTTTTGTTGGTATTGTGACTGATGAGCTGTATTGTTGCAGGGTACTGGGAATAAGCAACTGCTCGAAGAATGAGCTTGACGGATGATTAATATGATTATATCAAATGAATCCTCCATAGCGCTGGTATTGTATTCCCTTTTAATAACAAATTGGTTATAGTAACTTTCTACAAGTGATCACGTAAACTGGTAAAGCAACAAGGCAGAGCATTTTCGAACTTGCACTATGTAACCGATCGGATAAGATACAGCTGTAGTAGGGTGGTCCTTATTTTGGGTAAGTCGGAATTTCAAACCTCTCACCCCTTGCATATCTCCCATTTGCCAAAAAAAAAATGTGTGCAAAGTTTAAGCTCAATCGGACAACGTTTACCCATGGCCCAAGAGGGTCAAAGTTTAATATTGGAGCCAAATGGTAAAAACGAGCTTGAAGGCCTTTATTTAAGTAGACCAGCGAAAAAAAATTGTAGCAGGCTATAATCCACTAGATTTCTAACTAAATTCACAACTCATTAAAGTTATTCTTGGATATGAAGGTCACAACTCAAAACACTTTTTATCGTGTTAACGTTTCGGCCCTGGTGGGGGCCCTCCTCAGTCAACAAATCTCCAAGGTCAAGATAAATCATCTTCACTAAATTCACAACTAATTGAATGTACTGATACCGAGTTCCGCCAAAAATTTCTATGTCGAGTTGTAGATGTAAATACGTAGATTCTACACATATGTACATCTACAAATACGTACAAATGCGTACGAGTTGTAGATGTAAATACGTAGATTCTACACATACGTACATCTACAAATACGTACATCTACAACTCGACATAGAAATTTTTGGCGGAACTCGGTATCAGTACATTCAATTAGTTGTGAATTTAGTTAGAAATCTAGTGGATTATAGCCTGCTACGATTTTTTTTCGCTGGTCTACTTAAATAAAGGCCTTCAAGCTCGTTTTTACCATTTGGCTCCAATATTAAACTTTGACCCTCTTGGGCCATGGGTAAACGTTGTCCGATTGAGCTTAAACTTTGCACACATTTTTTTTTTGGCAAATGGGAGATATGCAAGGGGTGAGAGGTTTGAAATTCCGACTTACCCAAAATAAGGACCACCCTAAGCTGTAGTATAGAAGGAGGCCATAGCATGAGCATGAGACTGTAACGTGCAGTGTACACACTTATAGTACGACTCTTTTATCATTTGTACCCTGATCCATCGCGAGGGGTTAAACACTCATCATTTTTTCTGTAAAACACCACATTTCAAGATTGCCCGATTTCAAAAGATTTCACACAATTTTAAAAATTCTCGAAAAGCCGAAAGATTTCACAGGTTTTTAGAAGATTAATTCATTGGATTTTAGGGATTTTATGCGATTTCAAAGATTTCGGAGATTTCAAGACAAGCTTGTGAAATCCTGTGGAATCTTCTTGAAATCTCCAAAATCTTTGACATCTTTGGAGAATTTGAAAGAATTCGAAACATTTCGTACAGGATTTTGCGAATTTCTGAAAGTTCAAAAATTCTGAATCTAGTAACTTCCGAAGTTCGGACAATTCGTGATTTTGACTCTTTGGTATTATGGTCTGCCTGACCTTTGTCCATTTGAAACTTTAAGCAAGTGAGCTGAATAAACTCTACATAGTCGGCGAGGCATTGATTTTGTTGACGTCTTTCTCGGAGGAAAGAACTCTTACATACGTATAATTACTACATTTTTTAGATATAAGTTTCGATGAAGAATACCAACGACTCTTATGACGAAGTTTATGTAATAAATTATGATCCAGGAACCTGAAGACTTGAAACTATAACTTCTGAAGTGTTTGATTTTACGCAGCAGGGTTCTTTTTTTTTGATTTGCAACTCACTTTCGAATAACTCAATTTTACGCACTGCGTCATTCAGCGTAAGCTACCTAACCCCACAATTTTACGTACTGTCAGTGACACCTGCGTCGTTTCTCAAATTAATGTTTCCTTAACAGGTGTTGGGAAATAGTATATTGTGCAACGAGTGGGCAAAAGTGACGATTCTCAGTGAGTACGGATTTCACACAAACTCAGAATCGTTATTGCTCACAAGTTATAGACGATATTTTTCACAACTCCAACGTGAAAATAGACGATTTTGGCAGCCTGCTGAACACAAACGAAATATGCTATATCCCAATGAATGACGTGCGCGTTGGGCAATGGCAAACCATTTTTTCCCTAGTGGCGAAATATTTTTCCACAATTGGCAAAAACATTTTTTGGCAGTTTGGGGAAATTACGTAATTTTCCGGCATAAATTATGTATTTCATTCAAGGTTTCTGTTGTTGAGTTTCCATTATTTTTTTCGAATTAAGCATCGTTTCTCTCGTTTTGCACTTGAAACGAAAAGAAAATGGAATATTACCAGAATGAGTATTTTGAAACCATAACCCAATAATGTGTTTTCAAGTTTCTAGTTTCACAAAATGTTTCATCAATTTTTAAAATGTTTTCACGTTTCATCTCATTCAAATTTCATCTTCATGTCAAGGATATTTCCTCACTTCATGCGGTTGCCACACTTTTACAAAATGGTGGAAAATTTTCGAAAAATTGGAGATATTATTTTTGAACGAAACGTACCAAACAATTCATTGGTCATCAGAATCCCAGAGAATCAGAGCGATGATCCGTTGATTTGACGTGACCCTATACACTTGCACTTACACACATGACTCTTCATAACGTTAAACACCGAGTACTTACTTCAAAAAATATACGTGGTTCGATGTATAGCCGTGATGAACGATAAAGATTTGTTTATTGTGGCCGGTCTATTTGAGCCCGTCTAATTCAACGAAGAGTATTCTGAAATAGTTCCACGCTGGTCTATCTATTATTTTAAGAACTAAGGAAGCTAAGGAGTACTACTCAGCTTTGTTCCTATATTGTACTGTTAGCCTCTTAAATTAAGTGATTTTATACGTTAGGGTAATGTAGATAGGTATCTCATTGTCAGTGAAGATTGAAGATAAATCTAACTATAAGAGATGAGTTCATCAGGCGCCGAATTACGGGTTTAGTTCTTCAGTGATGTTTTCACATGCAATGCAACTAGAGATGTGCTGGATATCCTGTAACTACCCGGTATCCGGTATTCGGTTTGTTTTGTGATGTCCAGCGGGAGAATCGAATAACATTTATGTAGATCCGACCGCATAGTCGGATAGCAATAATATTCGGCAAAGAATTCGTACCGCTAGAGGGCAGATTAGACAAAAAAAAAAACTCGAAAGCAAACAGAGAAATAAAAACATTAAAATACGTCGTTATAACAGTAGAATTCTTGAACGCTTATAAAGCATTTATTTTCTTAGCTTTTCAACACCAGATTTGTGAGAAAATTATTTGTTTAATCCAAATTGAGGTCAGATTAGGTGAATTCTCAAGCAGTTTGCTTGTCGCCTTTGAGTTTATAATTTCAAAAACTTTCACCTGTCATGTGTTTGGAGTGGCTGTACGGATCAATGATTCAAAGCTGGAAAATTCTAATACATACTTAAAGTCTTTTGAGTCAGGGTAGTAAAAGTATTCATCTTTGACTTTGTTTATTTTAGTAAAAGCCATTTTGAAGGTTCCCTATTTTGGCTTATGAATCGAATTGGACTTTTCCTAATTATTGGACAAAATTTTTGGTGGTGTAAGCATTAATATGCTTCCATTAATTATCTGGAAACTGGAATGGTGAAATATCATTCGAATAAACATAATCACGTTCTTTCCGTAAGCGCCCCTCTTTGTGCCAGTCTCCCATACTCTCTACGTCAATGAGTTGACAACCAAATTTTCACGATGTAGTCATTTGTTGGAGTGATTTTTTCGAAATTCATATACTTCAGTACTGCTTACAGAACTTGAAGATGAAATGTCATCAACGTGTGAAGTGAGTCAATTACCTTGTCAGTAAGGTGAAGTGAGCATTACTTCTATCGTTGATTTGAAAGACGTTTATAAAGATTGGCAGAGAATTATCGATATGTGTGGAGAAATAGTCAGTGAAAATTTTACGGTCAAGTTGTGTTTAGAGAATACTTTAACCCCGTTAGAATAATCAAATTTCAAAATGCAGAAAGTCGAAATCTAGAAACAAATGTCAGAATGTGGAAAGGTCAAAGTTTAGAAAGCCTAAATATAGAATCGTCAGGATCGTCAGGAACATCATTTGGCCGTGATGTACATTCTAAAGTTCGGCTTTTATTATCTTTTATATTGTGTTGTGCGGTTATTATACTTTTTAAACCGCATCCGATCTTTCGGTACCGGAATACCGGATACCTGGTATCCGGCAAAGAACTAGCAATGGATATCCGGTATCCAATAATTCCGCAAATTCGCTATCCTATATTTCACAAAATGCGATCCGAATCTACAAATTTACTAAGAATCAAAACTGCAGCAAGTGCTATTCTCTCAGCTCCTCATCAAGCACTTCAATTATTTCTGGCAGGTATTTTAATGTTATCATAATAGCGAAAAATTTATTTGAAACTTGGTTCATGTGCACATTCCACCTCATTCGGAACAGTGAAAAACTAATATAGTGTTTTCATTGTATATAATTTCGATGTTGAAAATCTGTCTGACTTATGCATATCGTTATTCGTCTTGGCACAAGACTTGCGATACAAAATAGCACAGAATGCACACTTGTAATTTTATCCTCTGTTAGAACAGAATTATTTGTATCGACCGATATGTTTGATTTATGGTAATTAGTTGTTCGAGATATAGAAAGTTAAGGAGAGAAATAAAAGCAAATGTTCGATTCAGAGAAATGACTTGTAGACTCTTATTTACTTTGATGAACGAGGTGTTCTTTTCACTATTATATTAATACAGTAAAATGAAAGCTATAGAATAGAATAAAGTTGAGTATCGGAGAATGGTGAAACATAGACTTATTTCCCACGTACAACTTTTGTCGCTCACCGTAACGGTTTCTTAAATTTAGAGCACCTTTCTTACTCATCTCGATGTGCCCCGGGACTCCGAACACACTTTACTCGATTCTGGGACACTACAGATACTAATATTTCCAATTCCCAACAATTGCACCCATGCATGAAAATGAAATGCCAAACATTCCCGAAACTACATTGGAAGAAAATGGTTCAACCCGATGGAATATTTATATGAAGAAACCGTAATTGATAGGTTATTGTTTGAGAAAAATATTTGAAAGTAATCTCGTTACGCCAATGCTAGTTTTGATGAATTCTCATCGTTCTAATTTTGAAAATTGAGGTGAGATTCAAACACATTTCAGTTTCGCCGATTCAAATATGCAGGATAAGTTATTCTCTTGAACACCAGCGATATGCAGATATGGAAATGGGTAGAGATTTGTGGTAGATTAGATCATAAGCGCGTCCCAGGATTGGCTGGCGTAGCTGTCACGTGGTTCTAACAAGAGCTACACGTCGACTGTTGAGTTCCCTAGCCGTGCGGTCATTGTTGCCGCGACAATGCCGCAACAATGCTGTGACAATGGCCGACCGGCAAGTGAACTTAACGTTTGACGTGAAATTCTCGCTTGAACCATGTGATAGCCATGCCAGTCAATCCTGGGACGCGCTTACGATCTAAACTACCACGAATGTCTCCATCGACTTCCACATTCGTATAGCGTTGGTGTTCAGCAAGCGAATAAATTACCCTAGATATATCTTATCTCTATTTATAGTTAAAGAATTTTTATTATCTACAATTCATGCAATCAGGATATGATTTTGAAAAAATACCAAAGTGTTGTTATGTACAATCGTTCAAGGCTGACAATGCGTCGCATGAGCCAACTCCAAGGAACGTCATACTCGATTGACGTTATCATGTACAAGTTAAAAAAATTTGCACCTTGTGTCTTATCGTGGTGATTTGTTCGACAGATTTTATGATGAAGTCAACGAGTGAATAACCGTGTGGTTCATTAGAATAATATAATATCATTTAACAATTAAAGCTTACTTCGTGTCATGCGTACGTGTACCATTAAGCGAATGTCATAAACGAATTTATTTTTTCCACTTGAGCTTCTCAAATACCATTTGAAAACAAATATAAATTTTGTTTACACATTTGTATACACTGTTGTAATAGTTTAAACCTTTCAAATTCCGATTTCTAATCTTAATCGAAATGGTAAGTCACAGAGTAATGCATGTGGCTGAAAAAACGGTCCAAGTGAGAAGTCAGCGCGTGTTAAAGTTACAAAAACCAGCCATAGCTGGAGCTGTCCCAATGAAAGCAATGACCTTTGGTCAATGAAAGAAATGAATGTCCTGCAATCAGGAAGATAGCTCGTATAAAAGTAGGCATATTAAACACGGGCAGTTAATACTTTCTACATACAGTCTTTGTGTCCCGATTATCTGAATCGATGACCCATGAGTATAAATAACGGTTCTGGAAAAAAAAAAATGCTGTCACATCCTTGCTAAATAATAATTGAATAGCTTTACTTATTGTATGAGAACGGTCAGTGCTCTCATTCACTCCAGCTGTGATTTTAATTTTCGTTAAAAATTATATTGATTGACACAAACTTCAATTACTTTGTGAAAATTAAAATATAACTAAAATATGTTACACCAGGTATGAGAAGATAATTTTATTACAAGGTAGTTCGCTCGAGGTATATTAAAAATTGTATTAAATTATCGGCAGGTAACTGGCGATACTCGGTCTGTAATCTTTAGGTAATGAAGTTGCAGACAATGATGCTGCTGCCAAGATGCTCTGTGACCAAGGTGCCGACTTTGTTACGAAATTTCTAACAATAAATTCTCAATCTATAGTATAGATAAATAAAGTGGTACGATAAATATTTATTCCTCGTGGATAGCCAGTCCAACATCATTTGTGCTCACTGGTACGGAAAACTGGCGGAATACCGCGTAAGTCCCATAATTTTTACATTCTTGGTAGGATCATATCGTACGATCCTCTGATCTTTACTTTGATGATATCTTCATACATATTTTCTAGGTATTCAAGCAACCACCTGCTGACCAATCTTGATCCTGAATCTACTGACTGCGGTACATTGAACTTCGTAAAGTCGAAGAATATACAGAAGAAAAAATGATGCTGGCTGATCTAAATATATTTTGCTTATTTTCGATAACCCATTTTCGTAGTCTGAATCAGTGTACAATTAGCCACTTTCTGTCTTACTTCGATTGCCAAGTGTTGAATATACCGAAAAGAAATAAAATTATACAAAGATCTAGTCTGCCGTGCTAAGGAAGAATGGCGTAGCTGTATTTTTCACATTTGAGGGAAGAACATTCGAAATCGAATCGTTTGAGGCTTCAGCCGGAACAGCCAATCGCGAGACGCAATATGAAATGTTCCTCCGTGTGTGTAAAAAGTGATACCTGTGGAACGATGTTCCTATTGTATTCTAAGGCTGAAAAATTTCGGAATCGAAAATTTGTTGGTTACATCGTTCTTCCGTCTATATCGACTATATCGAGTCATACGTCTGCCGTATGTTGAGGTTGACTCACAGACGAATTACAACTGAACAGTGTGGAGAGACAATAGAAATTACTGGTCAAACTGCAGCAATTACGATGAAAATTACAACGATCGCTGAAATCGTGCACATCTGTACCAGATTTCGTACCAGGAGACAACCAGAAAAAAACTTTGCAGTATTTGCATTAAGTCGACCTGATCTGATAAAAGATTTTTTGCGGAGAATATTGTTCAAAAACTACTTGGTGAAAAAATTGGTACTGAAGGAAAAGCAGGGGCAAAAATTTATGCTGCTATCGGTTACGACTCTACATGAATTTAATCAAGGACTGAAGAGTTTTCCTACATGAAAGTAGCTATTCGTTTTCATCTGCTCTACACCTATAGATGTGATGTGATGCAAGAATAAACCTTTTACTCGAATAATTTATCGTTGATGCGTTGATTTAAATAATATTTATTTGATAAATATTATTTAATCGGTGGCTGCTGAATTTGTTTTATTGAAATTTTTTTTTTTTGGTTCTATAACTTTCCTTTTGTCGTGTCCGAATTGTACGTAGACTTTGTCTGCATGGCACCGACTAGTCTAACAGCAGTGACTCAGAAATGCATCTGAAAATAGGATTCGTTGCGTTGAGTTGTGTGCAGTCCAAGTTTCAGGTCAACTTAAATTGGAACTGCTAGCTTCTCTCACTGGCTCCTTCCGCCCCTCAGCTCTCTCTTCGCATATTTTCTAGACTTTAGGTACGGTATCAAAATCGTTCTACATATGAGCCGTGTGCGGCTTTGAAGAATTTTGAGTATTCCGAACAATATAATGACAGCACCTGCCGTGATACTTTCTCACGCAATTTCTATCCCACAATTGGCGATATGCATTTGTACGATGCCTTACATGACTCTCGGATACAGTGTATTATTACAGATGATTTCCGGATCAAGTCATTCTCACACGCACGCCGCCAAATGCGACGATGAGAACCAAGAAAAGTCTGATAAATTGATCAAAGTGAAAATATTTTCATCTTTGAAAGGATGGCTATACAAACTGCAGTGATATAAATATTGATATGGCTCAATATTTATCCATACTAACCGCAGGAAAAAGTATGGGTAATATTTCTAAATATTTCAGATATGTGTATGACAAATACAACATAAAATTTGTATAATATATCTGAAGTGTGGAAATACTTAATGTACCTGAATTAACTGAAAGATTTTAGAGATGTTTCGTGTATCACATAATATCTTGGTTACATTTGAAACTTGTTTCCGAAACATACCATTACAAATCCAAACATTTCTAAGACTTGGGGTTTGCATTATTGAAGGAAAAAATTGTAAAAAATGCGACGAAAATTGTTAGAAATATTATTGCATGTTTCAGGAATATTTCTGACACATCGTATTTTAGTTACCTTAGAGAACATTCACATGCTACTAACGCATTTCTGATGTGTTTTAGAAATAATTAATTAAGTCACTTGCCTGGAATATTACAAGCCGTATTATACTCGTTTAGTTTGAGTAAAACTTCGGTGAAGAATTTGTTCGATACTGCTTCATACCCTGTTGACAAGTCGTTCATTATCGACGAAATTACGTGACTCTTGGTGAAAGTCATATACAATACAGAAGATACTAAATTTCGTAATTGTTTTTACACACTTCATTTATTGAAATCAGTGAAGTTGACAGTCTTGACTCTTGAATTCGTAATGTTCATGTTTTTCGTGTAAACATCTATAGATGGTTTTCATTTAATTTACAATGATAATTTTTCCAAAATAGTTGTATACAATGGGGCCGTTTTTATTTCAGAGTATGATCTGAACTCGGCGCTCTTATCGAAATAAAAAAAAAACGTTAAGGGGTTACCCCAGTCGATTTCGACTTTGATGTATATATCTCCTTTCTTTATTTTTGCGTCAAATGAAAGTATGTGAGAGTGTTTTTGTTCAGAATTTTGTGTATAGAATGGAGCTGCTAAGTCCTTTTTCGTATTTGAGAAACGTAGACTTCCATATTTGGAGATATATACGTCGAAGTCGAAATTGACCAGGGCACCCCCTTAACCTTAATTTAGAGAGATATCATTAAGGTAAAGAAATTAATTCTTACTATACTACGTATAGTAACTATAATAACGTATTATTGTTTTCCTTCTTTTACACATACGCTCCATCTCTTTATCTTTCGCACAGTTTTTTCATTCGGTTTCAGCGTATCCTGTACACGGGTTCTCGGGTAGTCTGAAATTATTAATATCATGTTGAAACCGTTAGGTTCGTCTTTCGATATACACTGTAATAATTAGTAGCAAATCCAATGTTCTTAGGGTGCAACTACCGAAGGTGATGCCATGACTGAAGCTTCGACACTTCTTGGATCTGCCTGTTACATACAGCCGTGCCAAAAGTTTTGGCTCAACGATTCCGAGTCTTGCAACTCATGGGTTAATATCCCGGTAAAGTCAGAAATGTCTTAGGCAAACAGGATTTGAAGTGTGAATGATTTCAAAAGAGAATCCTATAAACACCGATTAGTACGAACACGTTATTCTCATCAAACTGACGTTTTATATTGTCTTACCAACATATGGTAGTTGTTATTTTCCAGTCGATAATTATTACAGTGCCCTCTCTGCACCATAACTTACCGACGTGCAGTTACCATAAGAGCGTCCTGCGCACTCTTACCGTAGTTTTTAGCCTAATGCCGACATACATAGTTACCATCATAACGTGCAATACTGTTGCATCGATAGTACTTACATGCCACATTGTCCGTTATTTCATAAGCTAAGCTCATATCTATGGGGCGCTAACCGGCGTTTGTATAATTCTCACATTTAACCATTACATCTTTCAACCTTAGGTCATATATGAAACCCTTAATTTATGATACAAGCTGCAAGGGTTCAAAGCAATAAGCACTTGCAATAGATTTCAAACTCTGTCACCGCTCAATCAAGATGGCTTCGTAAACTAAATATAGGAAACGTGAATGAGAAATAATGGAAAGTTCACTACCAGAGAAGCCCTTATTCCCAGAACTAGGGATAGGGCTTTTTGCTTTAACAACGACTCAACCAATTAACGCTTCACCGTTTGCTTCTGCGCACCAATCGTCTCGCGCTAACATATCGCCAAGGCACTACGTGCTAATCAGAAACCTTGCCCTTAAGTATTAATCCCCCCAAAACGTACCTCTGGTGCAAAAATCTCTCACAAAATGTATTCAAAATGTGTTCTTATTCTTTATCACAAATGATTCAAATCACATACTGATGCCAAGTATATATCTGGTAATTCACGATAAAAGTATAGTTGAAACTTGAACCTAGGCTTCTGCATCTCTCTGGAATTACACTACTGCCACACTAGTGCAAACCGACCCTAAACTCATCCAACTACAGAGTATAAATAAAAAACAAAATACCTTATACGTTGATGAAAATCCAGATAACAAATTAAATTGTTACGTGAAACTTGGCGAGCCTCTTTCAAGGCATGAAACGGTAATGATAGAATTTGATTTATTCTTCAAGGTATTGTTCTAAAGAGGCCTGCAAAGTACCACGAACCAATTTAATATTTTTCTGAATTTTCATCAATTTAAGGGTTATTTTTTTTTCAATCATACTTAATTATCATTTGTAGTTGAATAAGTTTAGGGTCAGTTTGACCCCAGTGTGGCAGTAGTGTGATTCCAAAGAGATCTGGAACCTAAGGTTCAAGTTTCAATCATACTTTCATCGTGAGTTAACAGATATGTACTTGGCAGTAGTATGTGATTTGAATCTTTTGTAATAGAGGATGAGAACACATTTTTAATGTACTTTGCGAAAGGCTTTTGCACCAGAGGTTCGTTTTGGGGGGACATCACTACTTTTTGTACAAAATTATTTGTTACTTGTTCTTATGTATAATCTACTTTTAGTAGGTAACGATAACTTCGAAATTTAGATTTTATAATTGTTTTGGAACAAAATCATGGTTAATCTAAGACGGTTATATTGCAGTATCTAGTTGGTTCGAAAGTGCTATGGATTGTCAAACCAAGTTTACCCAATTACATGAGCATACACTTAGGCTTCGCAATACTACTAGCTTTACATCCAGCCTTATCGAGAACTCCGCTGTTTGTCAAATTAATTTAAAGTAGTCTAATAATTACGATTCCTCAAGAGGAATCAGATTAAAATCACTGAGAATCTCTCAAATTCAAACTGTTTTTTAATGTTAGAAATCACCAGGAAGTCACTTTTGAATCGTTGATGATTTCAAAGCGACTGGCCCCTTCGACTATCATCCTAGAATCTATTCACAGTATTTTTCGTACAACTTTAAGGTGCATCAAACGTCGTCAATGCGGGTATTTGATCCTGCGTTTGATAGTCCATATTTGAAAAATTAGCTGCCCATGCTCACATCACACCAATTCTGATTCAATCAAAGCTTTTAGTGTCTAAAATCTAGAAAGAATATTTGAATGTTCAGAATACATAGAAAAATAGATTAAATAAAACAGAGCATAATACATTTTATACACGCAAAGTTATGACTCAAAGAATATATGAAACCATGAATAGTGCTTAAGTAATTATTTGCCAACCTTATAGCTTACATTGTGTAGCACAAAAGTTTCCAATCTACATGATGCCAATCGGTGTGCGAAGCCAAGGTACATGTGTATCTGAAAGCGGATGGGAACATCACATACGATTTTACGGTTTCTCGTCTATATAAGATATGGTCTTCCAAGCAGCATATTCATCATCGAGTTAGATTTCACAACTATGCCAAACAATAATCAGGCAATGAAATACATTCGCCACATGATATACATATTTGACTACGTTATTATCAATATTTTAGTATCTGGAGAGCCGGGAACTGGGAATACACAGTCACATGTTGAGCAATACTTTTGTTAATCAATAAGACATACATGAAATTGGGTCTCCTACCCCCACAGATGCGCATAACTTGATGCGCGGCGCTTGCTTGTCATGGCCGCTGGCACTGTATTAGTGATGAGCGAAATTGGTCTTGGGTTTGCATCATTGCATTTTTGCAAGATCAAGACCAAGACCAAGAACAACCCTGCAAGACTCTTGCAGTTTTGCTATACACTTGTGCAATGTTTGAACTAGGTAAAGAATAAAGAAGGGTATTTCACTCTAGCTAGTACCGTAGGACTAACTAATATTAGCTAACACAATAATAATACCATACTACTAATAATAATAATAATATTAGTACAATTCTAGTATATATTTTTGCATTGGCCGTCATTAGGATTTAGGTACACGTTCTTTGTAGCCGACGCCGCCGACGGCCCGATGCACTAGTCGCAACTTGCGTCGACTCGTCGGTAGCTCGGGTGACTCCATGACTCCGCCACCCAACATAAACGAGAAATTTTACAGTCTGGAGACACAAAGTAAGTGATACAAATTGTCAAAACGTGAGTGACGGGGATGTGATGGATTTTTCATCTGCTAAAACTAGTAGCGATACTAGTGATTAGCGTGGAAGAAAGCAAGACTGCAAGAATCTTGCAAAAATCGTCTGAGAGTGCAAGACCAAAACCGAGACTATGGTAGTCTTGCTTTTGCTTATCACTACACTCTATCCGTATACACTCTATACTGCATTATCTCACACTTATTACAATGTTAATCTCTTAAATATCCAGGATTTGCTTTAGTTTATGGTTACGACTAGATTTCCCAATCCTAGGAGTTGCAGGCTCTTGTTCTACCGTTGGTGGTACAACTGGTACCTCAACATTTTCTGGATTTTTATTGAGTGCTTTATTGATCACCTGAGGTTCATTGTGAACTACCTGATCGTGAGATGTTGGTAGTGGAAACCTTGTTGGTTCCGTTGAGTTGTGTCCGCTTTCGTCAGGCACCTGACGAAACCTGATCACCAATAACTCCTGGAATCCAGTTTACTTTCTCCTCTTTGACAATTTTTACAAACACTTTGTGTCCCTTTTTAAATACTGTATTTCACTACGAGCATTGCTCACTTTTTCATTAGTTTCATTTTTCATATCTTTGTTGAGATTAGATTAAAGCATGGACAGAGATGTTCTTGGTTTACGTTTCAAGAATAATTCTGCCGTCGATTTCTTGGTCACAGAGTGAGGGGTGCTACGGTAACTAAGTGGATACGAATCCAACTGATGTTGTACTGTTCTTTGTTAACCGTTCCGCTCATCATTAGTGCTCGCTTTACTATTTTTACGGTACCTTACGCAGCCCCATTTAATTTATTGTTAGGGTGGTAAGGCGGGCTCGTCATATGTTTGATACCGTTAAATTCAAAAAACGCATCGACCGCGTCCAACACTAATGTAGTCCATTATCATTTACCATTAATTCTGGTCAACCGAACACGGCAAATTATGCTCGGAGTTTACTGATTAAGGCTTGTGATATAGTAGCGTTCATCAAGGAAACCTCTATCCACTTGGAGTACGCGTCGTATAACACTAGAAAGTTGGTTTTCTTATACTCTGCAAAAGCCCAGGACCAATTGATTGAGTAGGAACGGGCTGTGCACTATCTGACTTGCTTTGGCAAATTATACAGCTTTTACCTACATCCTCCACTGCTTCGTCCATTTTTGGTCACTAAAAATAGCTACGAGCTAACATTTTTGCTATTCCAATGCCGGGGTGATTTTCGCGGATTAAACTTAAAACTTGTTCTTGAAGTGCTAAAGGAAGGATTACTCGGTTTCCCCATGAAACACAATTATTTTCGATTTATAATTAATTTCTGCGCGTAAAGAATGGTCGTGCCTGACTGACATAATGCTGCTCATCCGAAATAAGTGAACTCGAATACTCTTGACGAAACCTTGTCTTTCAGCGCAGCTTCACCAATCTCTTTAGCTTCTAACGGTAACTTGCCCGAGTGTGAAACGTGACAGTACCGCGGATTATCCACAGTTTCATACTTGAGTGATAGTCTACTCAAACCATCCGAGTTTCCCATGTCTGGGTATGTATTTGATCGTGTACTGGTACGATCCCAGAATTATAGCCCAGCCTGTTAAACGTACTACAGCCATTTCTGGTACCCCTCATTGATCACTACATATTTTTGTCAGAGGTTTAGGATCTATGTACAAATGTATACTTGGGGACAATGAATCTGAAACGGCTAATTTTTTACACTAGACAGTTATTTCGGCAATACAGAGAAAGCTACAGCGCCATAATAGGCCGAGCGCGAAATAAACTCCATCTCGATAAACATAACATAACCCATGACTGTCGAATACTAACCTTAGAATACGTGTCAATCTAACAAGTTATCATCCCCGCGGTATTCTAAGGTTGGATTTGACGGTCATGGCTTATATTATGTATATTGAGATTGAGTTTGTTTCGCGCTCGGCCGACTATGGCGCTGCAGGTTTCTCTGTGTTACCAGCATAACTGTCTAGTGTAAAAAATAAATCATCACAGATTCATTGTCTCCAAGTGTACACGGAATTTTTCGGACCAAATATAATCGCGCAAGCTTCTTTTTTTATTTGTTCATAAACACGTTCACTTTCAGAGAATGTTCTGGATGCGAATGCAACGGGCTTCTCTTCTTCCTCAAGCATGATATGAGAGATGAATGCACTTGCTCCATACGGAGATGCGTCGCAAGATAGGATAATGGGCTTAGTCGGGTCGTAATGTGCAATTACTCGGTATTGCAGTAGCATTCTTTTCGACTGTTTCGAACTTTTCTGCACGTATCGGACCTATTCCAACTATTTTATACTTTTAGCAAACCGTACAACGGTCTCAATAGTGTGGATAGATCTGGCAAGAAGCAGGCATAATTCCTTATGAACCCTATGAATGATCGTAGTTGCGACAAATCTTCAGATTCAAGGCAGCGTCTCACCGTTTTTAGTGTACTATCTGTCGACCCGCTCCATCAATTTTGAAGCAGAGAAATTCAATTTCCTCTTGGCATAAAAGCAATTATTTTCGTTAATTCTGACTTCGAACTGATTTAAGCGTTCTACTAACTTTTTTGTAATTTCCCAGCACTCTTCTAGTGTGCTCCCGAACGGGATTAGATCGTCCAGGTAGGAGAGTACTTTTACTCCCTTTAATATTTTGTCAATTGTTTCCTGAAAAATTGCTTTGGTAAGTTATAATTGTTGGTGCGCGTTCATTAAGTCAAGTTTAGTGAAATACTTAGCTCCTTGAAATGACGCGAACAAATCTGTGATGCTTGGCAGTGAATAATGATTCGTATTACACACCAAATTTATGATTTACTACCACTGTGTTGCCCAATCACTTCTAGTCACTAGAATCAGTATTTTTTTTCTACTAAATGACCCAACTCTTTTTCGATTAGTTCTTTCTTTGCGTGTGGAACCCTACGAGCTTTACAAAATTTCGGTGTGCTGTTTTCTTTCAGAACGATTATCGCCTTGAAATGTTTTATAGTATACATCTTACACTTTCTATTTCTGTTTTATTTTCAACTTTTATATTGATCGGAATATAACTCAACCAATCACGGCCCAACAGCGACGTTTGATTGCTTGATTCTATTATAATTATTGGAAATTCCTATAAACTTTTCCCCCGAACTCAAATGATACCTGGATTTTTCCTATCACTTTCAGGACCTCTCTTGTGTTCGTGGATAATGCGATATCGTTAGACTCGATCGTAAAGATTGGAAATTTCTGCTGAACGTTTTCTCTGACTAAATAGTTACGACTGATTCCGTATCAATGTCGAAGCGAACTGTCTTACCTTCTACTTTGAGGTTTTCTTGGAACCCATTCTCGCCCTACTGATACTATCCACGTTACTGTCTTTAACTTCGTTAAAATACAAGCCTAGTGTCGAATCTTTCACATCCTTGTCTTCATCTGATCCCTCCTCTTCTGTTACGTAATCGTTTTCAACTTGATGAACTTTCTTTGTGCGCCTTTTACTGAAATAAATCTACTGAGATGTCCATTTTCTTGATACTGGTTACAGCGTACTGTTTTGAATCTAAAGTCGTCCGTTTTGTGATTAGTTTGCGATTATTCGCATCTCCAGCATATCTGTGATTGGCTCTCTGATGCTTTCTGCTTCTTGCCCTTGCCTTTTTGATAGGCAGGTTTCTGTTGGTTTTTCTTTGATATACTGTGTACCTGTGCCTATTGCTGATTATCTTGTGTGATTTTAGACACATCTTTTTGTGCAGCTTTCATTAAGTTAGCAATTTTGACTGCTGCCTCGTATGTGGGTGTGTCGCCGCCCATCAGCCTCTCTTGTATAGACTTGCTGTAACCGACCGTGTAACCGATCGTTCAGCGTTGTGTCGAAATCACACGATGCCACCATCTTCTTTAAGACCGCGATGTATAACGTAATAGACTAGTCCATTGCTTACAGTCTTCTATACAACTTGAATCATTTAGCTCTGATTGATAGTTCGGGAAACATATGCTCGTTTTCTGATTTCATGATGTCGTCGAATACAAGTTCTGACGATTTCCTTGACGTACACAAATTTCTCAGCAGTCTGTAAGTTTTACTGCCGATGATCATTAGCAACATGGCGACCTTTCACCGTTCTTCCACTTGGTTACAGTCCACAAATCACTGAAATCTTTCGATGTACACTGCCCATGACTCTTCTTCTGTACGAAAACTATCCATCGAACTTATGCTAGCCAATGATACCGCCATTACGGTTATTTTAGCGTTTCCTTCAGACTTTTTGTTTCTGTCGTTGTCATCCCCGGGCATGCTGGTTCAACTTGACTTTTCTGTAGCCGGTACTACGTAGGTAAGTCTGGATCCTCGTCACCATTTTATTATTTGGGTAGTTGGCAACTGGGAATACACAGTCACATGTTGATTAATACTTTTATCAGTTAATAAGACAATTACAGGTGCATGGAGTTGCTTAAAGCTGACGCTTACAATTAGAATTGGGTCTTTTGCCCCCTCAGCTACGCCTCACTTGATGCGCGGCGCTTGCTTGCCTTGGCGACTGGCGCCCTTTACGTTACACAGTGCCCACTACATTGCAAATATCATATCATTCGTAATTATTTGCTAACTTTTTAGTTTGCATTATAGAGGGCAAAAGTTTCCAACTCATACGATAATGAACGATTGAACAGAAATCGAAGGAATAATAGGGCTAGATGTGATACTTGCTTGCCAATCGGTGAGTCAAGCCGAGGTACATGTCAATCTTAAAGCTGATGGGGAACATTACATACGATTGTACGATCTCTCGTTTATATTAGATACTGTCTTCTAAGCAGCACTTTCAAAACCAAGCAAGATCTCACTACCACGCGAAATGACAGTCGGGCAGCGAAATACATTCGCTACACGATATACATAACTGATTACGTTATCACCAATATCACACCATAGTGGTCATATTCTGTACATTTAACGTGTTTTTCTAAACTCATGTCAATAATATTAAATACTTCATCAAAACTACAGTGCGAGGAAGCTGTCCAATTCTCCACACTGATGTTGAAGAATTAAAATATTTTTATCACCGCTCTCTGAATATATTCGAAGTTAGGGATCGAGGTTAGATTGATGTGATAAATGCAGTTTTTTAATTGCATGGAAAACAACCGTGCCATCGCAGAAGGCCCTGAAGCTTTTATTCTATTACATGTGTCAGCATAGCCTTTGTTCGAGTCATTCATATGAGAACTGATGATAATTCATGTTTTGGTACTCTCTAATCTTACCTCTTATCGCCGTCGCATTGCATATTACTTCATGACTGATGGAATGAAAATGTATCCCACGAAGCCTGCTGTTCTGCGTTACACAAATTTACTCACATAAAGCTCAAAATAATAGCTAGGCGGCAGACTTCTTAGTAGAATAATTTTTTGATTATTATCTGACTGGCAACTCTTCTTTCGTGTTAAGTGTATCTTATAGATTTTTGACACGTTCGTTTTAGAGCACGTTCAAATGCTTCCTTACTTACTCATTATCCCAACTATTTCAAGAACTATGCTTTTATAACTCTGAAAGTGAAGGCATCATTTTTCAAGAAAGCGAAGCCACACTCGGTCCAGTTTTTACGCCGCAACATTATTATAGATAAAAAATCGATATAAATGATGTTCGCCGGTTTATTCCTTATAATTGCGAGCTTTTCAACACTGGCTCTAATATTTTTTCCATCTGTCCATTCGCATCATATGTCACAAGGCTGATGAATTGTTTACGAAATTTAATCGTATACCGTACTAACACGTTACGTTATTATCGACTGAGCGCAAGCGATCGACACGCGGTTTTTTTTAGGAAATAAAAAGAGTAAAATGCTTTATGAACTAAAAACTATATTCTTTTATAAAAAAATGAAATAGATTCAATTGAATTTGTATGGGTTTGTGTGAAAATAATTCATTTGTCGTGCGGCTTTTTGCTCTACGGCCAACTTTTCTGGAATTTATCTAGGCCATAAGGCAAGGTATGAGTGTACAGTTCAAGCATATGTTATGCATCAAGTCTTGAGGTCTGAAGTAGAATGAATTCTTGATCGAACTGACAATTTCGACGATGTTGGAAATCTTGCAAGTGGTATATTTTGGCTCTGTGTACATCGATCGTATTGATATATGGCTTAGATGAAAGCTCTTAAGATCTAGAATAGTACAGAACTTGTCAAATATCGAATTTCATTGTGAGAGGGGAGAAATATGTGATAATAATTTGGCTGGGGAGACTAGAGGGCTTCTCATCGTGGAAAAAGATAGTACGTAGGCCTGCACGCGTTTTTTTTTTGTTTTTGTGAACTTGACGCGATCGGCGATCACTGATCTTGAACAGTCTCAGTCAACCATCTTAGGCTCGCGAGAAAACGCGACTCTTTTTGAACTCCTACCTTTTCATCCGTCCAACCCGATATAGAAGACATTTAAACATTTTACAGAACAGAACCTTTTAAAAATCATAGAGAACAGAATAAAAATCTTAGAATTAGTACTGAGAACCTCCGACACTCATTAATAGTTATATGACTGTGATAAGTGATAGCCATCATTGTATTGTAAATCTTACCACTAAGAACTTTCAGGATATTGTGTAAATAAATGTGTATCTAACCCGAGTGTTATTAAAAATAATTATTTCAATCAGGCATGTATAGCGATTGTTGGCACGACCTAAATCTAACAAACTTCTAGAAATTGGTGAGTTAAACGTGAAGACCTGAGGAGCCATTTAGTAAATTTACTGGATTCTAATACATTAGGATACAGAAATCAAGAGTACAAAAACCAAATCACGCAGCGAATCATAACCAACTTACAGCATTTCTCTCAGACCGTAATATAGTATTGGGAAATGGATAAACGATGGAGTTGATTTTTCATTGAAATTATTGTACACACATATCGTATACCTAGATATAATAAATAGTGGTTTAATGGAGTTAAGTAATACGATTCCTAATCTAGTGTAAGTACAAGCCAATGATCGCCGAATCATAAATTTATCAATTCCACGATCAATTGATTTATAGGTATAATTCTTAAATTCCAGCGAGATGAACGCTGCATTCTATGAGGCTGGCTTACGTTGTTCCAAAGGCTTGGGTATTTCCCTGGTACCAACGAGTCCATCAGACACGAGGTTCGGCATTTCAGGGTTTGATGTTAAGCTAGAATTCTCGTTCACGTTTATCCATTCGATGTGACTGAAAATTGAATCATATTATCCATTAGAATTGCCACCAACTTATAGAGTATTGAAAGTTGATTGGTTTTCGATTGATAATCATCAAAAAATTGGTGTAGGTAAAGGCCAACTTTGTCGTACCCGAAAACCTTAGTTTGGATCTGTCTGAATAGCGATATTTCCGGTACCAATTATAATTTGGCCTCAGAGTCAGACCTGTACACGGTAGCAAGTGGATATAGGTATATACACTCTAGATGGAATCAAGTTACCTAATCATTATCCCAAAACCGATTCTCTGCTCACAAATCTAGAGAAATACACACTTTCGATTAGCAGTAAGTGACATACCTTGTCAGTACATCTGAGGCAACAAAGTGTTCTGATTTTTCTGAATACGCGCCAACCATTTCTTCCCCTTCGTCATCGTCGTAGTCATCTCCACCGTCGTAGTACTCATTGTCTGGCTCCTCCAGGACGATTGTAGCTGTGGTGGTCAGCTTAGGTTCATCGCGAGACACTTGGGCTTTTGTCTCCATGTCTGCCGTTGGACCAGGACCTCCACCTCTGTTAGGATCCAATTTTTCGATTTGGTATTTACTGTCAAAAATAATTCTGTCGACTATGATCCCGTCGTGTTTGTTTTTGTAACTGCCAATGTTTTTATTCAAATCATACGGCGCATTAACGTAGCCGTTACTTATATCTTTAATTGCAGTTAAGTTTTCGTCCGGATACCGGTGCAAAACATTTTTTTCGTAGTACAGCTGTCCTGGTCTCTTTCGTTCGTCTGAAATTTGATGGATCAATTCGATCTCGTACGTATTCTTGTGTTCTGCAACGTCAGCAGGGTGATCACGTCCCACCTGGTGCAACGGTTTTGGAATGTCCCTCTCATTCTGAACCGGTTGTCTCTGTTTGCTGGGGTAATAACTTCCGTTATCGATCTCAGTGATTATGCTAACGCCCTGTTTTTTGAACGGTCTGGGGTTGATGTTCGCCTCGGCATTGTGTATCTGGTACTCTGTGTCGTAGTAATGATGGGGTGTAAGATACTTCTTCGTTGTTGCCGAATATTCAGTCCAATACCCACCATCCGGTCTCGACGGTGGGGATGCCGGTCTGGTTTGCGACGGTTTTCCGTAAGATGGCTTAACTAAGGGTTCAACAGAAACATCAGCCCACCCCCCAGTATCACTTTGACTTGGTCTGCTGTTCCAACTGTATTCGTAGGTCGTATCCGAGGTCCAGCTTTGGTCGTAGATCGGTTTCTGGGGCGCGATTTGATCGTCAGCTTCATGGATCGGCTTCACCACGGAATAGGAAGGGGTAGATGGATTAGAAGGCTCATGGTAACCCTGGGATTCTGAGAAGGAATCATGCTGCTGGTACTGATGATACTGGTTCTTGTCACTCTGAGGTCGGTTTTGTTCATAATAGTAGGGATCGGGACGTTGTGTCGGGATGGGCTTTTTGTAAGTCGTATAAAAAGTGTAAAGAGTTGGTCTCTGAGTTGTGGTGGCGGGAAACGCATCGAAAAAAGAATTGCTCGGCGCATAGTTGTTTGTTGGTCGAGAAGCGAAACCGTAGTTTGGGGGGTTCGGATTGCTGGGGTCATTAAAACCCTGTGGGATGTAAGGTCTCGGGTGAGATGTGGGGTTCCCATAGCTCGATGGCTTCGATTGAGGCTTCGGTTTAGGCCTTGGCACTGGCCTATGGGTCACCTGCGGTATGGAAACGGGGTTGGGCTCAGTGTCGTCATAGTAGATCGGCCTTGGCGACGTGTACCAGTCGTCGTATGTCACTGGTCTCTCAATCGGCCTGGCAGTCGATACGTGGTTCGGCTTGTACCGATCATCGTTGGACTGGGTGAACTGAAAATTGCTCCCTTTTATTGAATCACTTACAAAAACCGGTGAGTTCACCGCGTGGTTTTGCACAAGTATGGTAAGATTTTCATGCGTATCCAAGGGCCGTCTTATCACAACTTTGTTTTGCTGATTCACACCAGTCCTCACCGGTTTAAAAAATGGGAAGAACGACTTTTCCTCTGAGCTGACTCTTGCTTGCGCTTCAGCGCTTTCATGTTCTACGGTTGGACTGATTAATTTGGCTTGTGAATTGCTATCGTTAGTTTCGTCTTTCAGATGATTGTTTCTTCTGTTTTCCTTACGAATTGTTGAGCTAAGTCTTGTTCTCTTTCTGTGTTTGGTTCGTTGTTCTGGTGGCAATCTCTCAGCCCAGGGATCTAAGTTAAAAGTACCAATGATCTCAGTGTCACATGGAATCCTGTCATTCCTTGCCGTGTCTGGTGTCAAAAAGACGAACGGCTGTATAGTTTCAATGCTTTCCGTATTTTTACACAATATTTGCGCAAGTGTGATGCGCTTGATCTGCTGTAGCTGTGCGGCGGTGAAACTACTCTCTCTATTTGGATTTTCGTACCAGAACCTATCTCCCTTACGAAGATTGCTGAACTGCTGTGCAATTATGCAGGCAAACGTTGGCCCCACAAGTCCACCGGGAACTGGTTTTTCAGATAATCCAGCTGGGAACAGGTCTATGTCTTCGACGGAGGAGTAGAGAAATCTAAATTTCTTTGCTACCGACGCTGGCATGACACGATTCAAATCTTCCCAGATTCTAACTGGCGACAGACCGCAGGGTTCGCGCCAGTCTACGTAAGGTGGCAACCCGTGGTCTCTTCCTCGCTGGATGTTCAAAGAGGCAAGGTCCATCCCGAATCCAAAACCCGGGGTTTCGAACAAGTGGTTTGTCAATTCTTCTGTTATGAACTCGTCTCTTTTTTGAGATGGCTGGTTTATTAGACCGAGAAGAAGACGGTCTAAGGCACCAACGGTGTGGAGGTTCACAGGATTGTTGAATTCATCATGGATTGTAACGTCTGGAGTATAAAACGATGACTTTCAAGTTTTGATCGATCGATGGATGCATAAATGGATATGTGTAGATATAAATATACGTACTGTTGAATATTGGACGATGATTAGTATCGTATCTGACAAAACTACGCTGAACCAAAGAGTGACCAAATCGATAGGCCGCAGCAGCGAAAGCATTAGCTATATTCGGGTTGACCGTGGAATCGTACCCTTCGTAGTACCCTTTCCTCTTAATTTCCAAATCGAAAGCTTTGATGACTTCGGGACCTAGATAAATTTTTTTTTAAATGATTTGGCAGTCCTGCTTTGAGGGCAAATAAACGGCATTTATTGTTTTCCGGTACACATACCTAATACAATGGGGAGAAATTCGCGATACGTAATATGCTGTACAATGGCTCCGATAATTCGTCTTGTTTCTTGAAACAATTTTTCATCGCTCCAGTGTGGATTCAGTGCTGCCAATTCGGTCGCGATTCTATTGTGTTGCCGGAGGAATATAACGTGCAATGATATCAACGCCGGCTGTTCAGTAAGTCGACCATCTCCTGCTCGGAAGCAGTTTGTGTCTAAAGACCCACGTCTGCATAGATCACTTCCCTGTCTGGGAAGTAGGGGTTTCCTCGATTGAATTTTTCCGTATTGTAGAAGGCCTGAAAATTAGCACAAGAGGCAACGTATCAATTAACCAACTTGTAGATCTGTGTGCTCTGAATAAACTGGAATTTCAATTTTACGAAAATAAACTACCTAAAATATTATCAAAAGGACAAAAGTCGATCCTTTCAATTAAGAATTTCTAGGCTAGAATCACAGCAATACCGTTATTTCGTGTTTTTATATATATTCTTTGGAACAAAGAACGTAGGTTACCTTTCAAAAGATTCAAATAGTCTTAGCGAAACAAAACATTTTCTGGACTCTATTGCGTGTCACGGTATAAAAAAAAAAACCTATTGGATTTACATGCGCAACGGTAATAATATGAGTAGCATTTTTTGGATTAAAAATTACTTCGATTTCAGTATTTGACAAGTTCACAGAACGTTCGCGAATGTAATTTTAACATACTAATAAGTAGGGGTGTGCGGGTACTGAAATTCTTCGGAGCGGGTCGGGTTGGGTAAAATGGATTACTTTCAGGTCGGGTAACCGAAAATTTCGGAGTACCAAAAATTCCGGATTACCCGAAACTTTCGGATTGCCCGAAGTTTTCGAACTACCCAAAGATTTCAGATTACCCGAAGTTTTCGAATTACCCGAAGATTCCGGGTTTACCAAGAAACTCGACCCGATGCAAACCCGACCCGAACCCGAGTTCGAGTACCCGAAATTTCGGGTACCCGCACACCTCTACTAATAAGTAATTCTCACCATAAACCTTCTAATTCCTTCTTTAGAAAAGTGCTATCCATATAATCATCATCACGCATGTAAATCCAATAATTTTTATCCGTGTAAAAACAGATTTTCAATAATTTGAGTTTCGAAAATACGGTGTACTAAATTTCTAACAAATTTCAACACATTTTGAAGAATGGTATAATTCCTACAAGCTTTCTGAAACCCAGAAATGTAACAGGAATGAAGATATTCAAATTTTTCAAGGATATTTTGATATTCAAGTGATAAGATATTCTAAAATTCAAAGTCGTTGGGCGTGCAGATCACTTGAGAAAAAGCAGCTAGCACTTATTAGATTTATTTATTTATTTCTTCCAATTATCCAAGATATACCATCAATGCAATAATACTACGTAATAACAAATTAATATTATCAGTATATTGACGCCCGCAGGAGGAATCATTTCCTGTGCACGGAGTCGGGGTATTAACTAGCTAAAGAATAGACATTAACAAAAAACCTACACAGTAAATTATATGAATTATACTTATAAAACTTTTAAAAAAATTAATACTGCTAATTGAAGTTGAATTCCTTAGCCCAAAAGTGAAGCAAATTGTTAAATTTCGTTGAGTAATTTGTAAAGTAAATTGTAAATTTTTATTCGGTCATAGCTTCCTCAAATGTGGATTTTTTTCAGTCTGTACGAAAAAATAAATACGTTAAATCAGTATCCAATAGCGTGTTCGGTGTTGATGACGGGTAACTATTAATATGTACCTACTTCCTGGCTTTCTGGGGTCAAATCTTAATGCGGTGAATTTTGCCAGACATCCATATTTTTAAATCTTAAGTTATCACCTCTTTCTCAACAAAATACAGTCAAGACAGGAAAAATTATGATACTTGTAAATCTTTAGGTACGTCAAATTATAGCTAGTTATTGACATTGAGGTATACCGTTTATATTAAGTGATATTTTTTATCTAAAGGCATTTTGAGAGATAAATTTTCGGAAAATCAAGTCACATTTTTTTCGATCACTGTAATGTAGGTAGATACTTGTTCATTGTAAGAAGCCTGCCAATCTATGGCATCGAGGCTCTTGATAAGTTTGTTCACTCTTTGTTACAGAAACTGTAAAACAGAAGTCCGTTATGGTTGGCGTGCTTTTTGATGTTCTACTTCTACTATAGGCACTATTTATGGCTTTGTAGCGTATTTATTAGAGAATAAATTTTCGTTTAACTGTAGATGCATAACTACAGGAATGAAAATTTTTCGACAAAGTAATGAATTCGAAGCATTCGGATGTCGATGAAAGGACTTCGTATTTATTTATTATTATTGATTGAATTATTGCAGACCATCCAGATAGTACCAAGATATTTACGCATTAATTTGACTTCGTTCTGTTTTTTTTTCAAGTCGTTTATAGTTTAGGAAAGATCGTGTAGTGGAACTCAAATCCTAACCGGATTCCAGACTATATAATTAATTACTATGATTTTACTCTATCGGAAAAACCCGAAGGATATATTTGGTTTACCATTTATAGTGCTACTCCTATTTATGTGTGATAAAATTTAATAGAATCTAGACTAACCATTCCTGAAGAGTCTTAGACTGTCGCTTGTCTGTACGTTGCTGCCATATACGGTGGACGCATCCAAGTAACTCGTAACCCCGGAGAGTTGGTCCCTGGGACCGAATCCACAGTCCTCACGTGGCGCTGGTCCGCTTCGAACGAATTCTAAACATCTCACACCCAGAGGACCGTAGAACCTGTCCGTAGCCGGTACAGGAATGGGCAGACACTCGGGATGCTACGAAAATAAATTTTGGTTATAGTACGGGTGAAGGTCGAGAAAACGTTCATGGTTTTCGGGCATAAAGTTGGATTTTACGCCTAGTGAGCGTAAAGTGAAAATTTTTTTTACAAAAACGACTGTGCGGCCATTTCAATCTCCTTTATGATTATTTGTAATAGATAAGTTATTTATTAATGAATAAATAATTGACCCCCCTGGTTGGTGCTCAAAATCCGTTTCTCTCACGGTTATGTGTAATATAAGTTGTGTCAAATTTCTTTTGTTCCAATTCACCCCTATTCATGTATGGTACGTTAGTTGCGTACTCTACACCCATTATGACGAAAAATATTGTTCGCATCTCGGGCGTACTACTTTGAATTAAGCGCCCTGTGTGATTGCGCAACATTTAGGGCGTAAAGTCGTATTTTACGCCCTTGATAAAAAAATAGCTATTTCATTATAGTACGCCAAAACGGTATTTTATGCCCGCGTCCGTATCATAAAATCCTATTTTACACCTACGTAGAACGAAATAGCTATTTTCGTTTCAAGGGCATAAAGTTTTACATCCTCAAGTGTTATACCCGTAATGCGAACAGTATTTTTCATCCTGCGTAGGCGTGAAGCGGGATTTTAAGATCCGAGCGCCGGCGTAAAGTTCCGTTTTCGGCTTGTCATGACGAAAAATACTGTTCGTATCATAGGCGTAATACTTTACACCCTCGTCCTATCACGCCGAGCACTCGTATCCGCTTCGTCGTCCGTTGTGTGGCGGATCGCACTGGGGTCTAAAACTTTACGCCCTCGATGAGAAAATAGCTAAATTCCAGAATTTGGTTGACGGATGCCAGATATCACGACTACCGTTACTGTTTCGATCAATTAGTACGTTATCCACGAAAGGCAACCATGCAGAGGTATTTCATCTCGGCAACTAGAGCGTGCGTCATTGAAATGATTGGTATGACCTGAGCGTTTGGAAAATTGACAAGATACTTTGATACCTGTTTTTTGGTCCATTTTTAATAAGAGTGACTAAGGTAAAGTAATTTCCCTCAGGGAAAATCGGGTAAAAGTGGACTAGTGCCTAATGATCATTTTCACTCTTCTGTGCATAATTTTTTTTAAACACAGTGAGTTTATTTTATAGTCGAGTTGCTGTAAGTTATGTTTTATTTTTGACTAGCACCGTTTGTGCTACTTTTATTGCGAACTCGTTTAGCCCATTAATTTTGAAATACAATAATTAAATTGCGTAATTTCGAAGTACACTTGGGGAAATGGATTCTGAGATGTCTAACTTCTTCAGTAAATCATTTACGTGAGCAATGTAGATTCAGCCATGTAGTGCTACTGTCGCTGTTGGACGGCTTCTACAGGCTGAAACTGCATTACCAACGTAACTGACTTGCCGAAAAAATTTGCCGTCGCAGAATTCATTTCCTCCTGTGGTACGCCAGGCCATATATGATCATTTCGCCTCAAACACCTCCGATACGTTTAATGTGACTTCTTGGCCTAATGCCATCATGATTGAAAAAAGTTTATACATAACGTGTATAGTTTTCTGCATGATATTATTACTCTTAAATCCGTAATTTCTGTCAAGTGTCGGCCCTGTATAATACCAATAACAAAATATTTACGTCAGAGTAACGTTTGTTTGAACTATGTTTCATTGTTTCACGGCAACCATAAGCAGTTGTTCTCGTATTGGATACGAAGATAATTAACAAAGAAAAAAGCATTTCGTGGTGATGTGGATATTACCATGAAATTTGGAGGCTGGAAAGATCCTCCTCCGTTCAAACAACATTGAGGAACAGTTCCGTTGAAAGCTCTGCCCTGTCCGGTTGCTAAAGAGAACCGCATCAAAAAGATCAGCGTTCATTCATCTACGGTATACGAAGTGAATACTGCATTTTCAATTTGTACAACAGTTTCGTAACTAACCGGTGACATCATGATCGACAAATTGACCCCACTGCATCAACATGTGAGTAACAGAAGCCAGGGGAATATCGTGGTCTTGGTGAATAAAGCTGGATATTTCTCTGGCACTCGGTAGCAATGTTCCATTCGTAGATCTGCGAATGGATTGAATCCCGTCATCATAGGCGGCATTTAGAAGCCTGCGAAAATTGATGCAGTTATATATGAGTAACTTTTTCATTACCCTTGATTGGGCCAATTTTGTTATTCCACGAAGCAAGAATAGTACGTTGTGTATCTAGGGCGGAAAATGAGCGATTGACGCGGGTGCGAGGCTCAGCTGAAACTCGCACGAACCTATATCGCTTTCCGCCCATGGCGCACACGATACTTTTTGTCCACAACCTGTACCGAAAGTTTGCCTTTGAGTACACCGGAGAAGCGGTAGACCACTTCATTTTGCGCCCGCTTACGATACGTTATTTGCGCCCACCAGCATTTTGCGCCCGCTCATTTGTCACCGGTCGGGAAAAAGCCACCTTGCGCGCACTTTACATGCACGAAAAGGCAAACTTTCGGTGCAGGTTGAACAAAAAAGTTTTTGCTTCATGCAGATCCAATCTTCTCGAACACGCGACATAACCGAATTGTATTCGGTGTCAGAGAATCGATCTATATTGCAACCAGACGGTCAGCCCAGTTCGTCACGCTGAAAAATAATCCATTTTTGTTGCACAGTGATCTCGTTATGGCGAACTTTGATACAAATAAAACCGGTGTACCTTTGCATTGCCGACATAGCTGAACCCCACCAAAGTTCATTCGGGTTGTTGCAGCTACCGTCGCTCGTGCGATATCTCAGGCTTGCCGGAGGACACGGGGGAATTCCCCGTCGAGGACATTGACGATGGAGCGCCGTGCGTCGTGTGGTTTTAATGAGTGTCTCCGTTCTGCTTATTTTTGGATGTCTGTAAGGCGGCCCAAGAGATCACATCAGTGGATAGTAGATTATTGCACTTTTGTATCGAAGGTGAAGAAGTACGAAATGTATCACCTAAATCGACGATGAATGCCAAACGATTATTTTGCCACTACAACTTATAGATATCCTCCGTATAAAATGTAGCGAGTTAAGATAACTAATTAGTTACAATCACAAAATTTTTGTTTCGCATTCGCCACCATGGGTTTAGTTTATCTGACGTGATAAATTCATCTCTCTCGGGATAACCTGTTTTGCACAGAAGCCCGATAGCGATAACTCAAGCGGTAAATTAACGCAGATGTATCAAGTAGTGATTACCAATCCATAGTATCGCAGCGAATCTTTTTACTAGGAAAGAAAGGGTACTCAACGAGTACACATCCTGAGAGATTTTGATGAGCAATTTTTGGATTTTCACATTTCTAACTAAAGTTTTTAAAATAAAGTTTCTTAATAAAGGTTTCTTGACTCACTTGCTAACAAACGATTTGGCGCTTTCAAGCGCGGCAAATCCGAATCTCGCAAGCTGTCTGGCTTCTTCAGACTGATCGTTGAACGCGGCTACGTAACGTGCTGGGTTGTCGTCGGTTAGAAACAATCCTGCAAATGTTAAATATCAATGAATAACCTAGCTGGTAACCAAATAACGATAGTAAATAGACTAGAACGACGAACATACAGTATAAAAATAACAGTGGTTTTCAAATTTGCACCGATTAAATTAGCATATAGTTAACGTCTCAAACATGGAGTAGAGTGACCATATCAGAAACAGATGCACACAAGTTGCGATTTTCATGTAGAACCTCCTGACCTAGTTCAACTCACAGTTAGTCTGGTATATGAATCGAGCTCATGGGCGGGTTCTCTACAACTCATAATCAATAATTAACGATCGTAATAATAGTTGGCTCACAGTAACGGAACTGCGTTCCTGGATCTGTCCATGCGCGCTATCTTAACGATCGATAAATAAGAAGTAAACACCTTCTAGCTATACCATCACTGTCTGATTCAAAGCAGGAAGACACGCCGCGCCTGAGGGCCTTGATATGGAGCGCAAATTTGAAATGCTGAATGGCAACGGTAAAACTTAGCAGATTGACCGTCTGACTCTAAATTTAAAGTAAATCGGTTAAGCCCTCTTTCAGATATCGTGGGAGCCGCAAAAGATATCACGAAGCGAAATAGTTGACGTTATTGTCAATAACAATTCTTCCTGTCAACCAACTAATACCAATGAAAAAAAAGTAAAGAAAACTTGATCTACATACTTTTGAATGAAAGAAAGTCCAATCGAATTTAATAATTGGTCAATTCCCAATAAATTCACCCTCTTTAAGCAAACCTCAAATAAGTGATGTACTAATTCGACTCGCAGACGAAAACATCATCGCAGTACGATACGATCGCACCGACAAATGGGGTGAAATTATTCTGCGCATGCTCAGCCTGCTAAGTTTCACCACTTGCTCTCTGTATACTTCACGGAAGGTATGGAGTACCTACGCAACTACTGACCCATTGAGAATAGTTTTGGCTCGGTGATGTAGTACAGGTTGTTCATGGCCTCGAGCCCGAAGTTGGTAGCTTCGATGACATCTGCGTCTATTGACTCGAGGTTCTCATTGGCAGGCATGTGCCTCTCGTCGTCTGGTTTTTTGACGTCTATATCTTCAGCAGCCATCCTACTCCAACTCGAAAATGGAAGATAGCTGTCATCCTGGCCATTGTTCGCGTCTACCGTCTTCTTTATCAACCCGTCCGGCAAAATTGGCTTGAAGGTTGTCTCGCGGTAAACGGCGGTTGTACCGTTGATAGGGTAGAGTAGAATCTTGGAAAGGTTGTCAGGAGTTTCACGGTAGGGGTTCAAAGTCCGCGGGAACGTTTTAGAGGATGCCTTGCCATTCACTGTCGAGACCTTCATAAACTCCGACTCGATTCCGACTCCTTTTTCTTGCGATTCCAAATGCCCCAAGTCTCTTCTCACGGGGTAAGGAACAGGCTTATTCTTCGCGGACAAGTTGTTCTCAATTGCTCCGTTTTTTGAAACGTTCGTCAAGTCTTTCCCAACGGGGATAAATTTGACGCTTTGGTTATTCCCACTCGTGATCCTCGACGAAAAGGTCACCGCTCCGTTGTCTGATTTCAGGATTCTGGCTGTCGTTGATTCCTGCTCGCTGTTATTCACGCCGAAACCTGCGGCACCATGGTGCGTTGTAACGTCATCGCTGGTTCCTGGAGTCCTGGTTGGATTTGTTTCAGCCTTGGCTAATTCTTTGGTTTTCGCTTCGGTGGGTGTTAGTGTGTTTTGTACTTCTTGGCCATTTGTATCGGCTCCGATTTCGATGGAGGAAGGAGAACTCGATGCGTTGTATTTTGTGTTGCGTGCGAAGGTCGGTGATGCCAGTAAAAGGACGATGAAAACGGGTCTGCACATTACGAGAGATTTATTATTAGTCGAGTAAACGTTTGAGGCACGTTTCAATATAGGTTGGTATAATAAATCGCATGCCAGACGAATATACGGGAATTCTTGCAGCGGTAATAACAGGTTCACATTAAAAAAACCTGTATTTTGGTAAAAGTTTTCCTGTCGTGTGCAATTTTTTTTTTATTATGCAGTTCAACGTCCGATGTAAGGAATTGGGAATAGGTCAAGATTTTGATTACTAATTGCGAACGGTCCGAATATTTAAGGCCAAAAATATTTTGCAGTGAAAACCTGCTCCTTGGAGCAGTGCAAGGAAATAAATTTCGGAAAAGTCAAGAAAATAAACGCGTCCACCAAATAAATTTTCTCGCAAGGTAAAGAAGTTGCGACTTCTTAGAATTTCTCATCTCGCAACCATTCTTATACACGAGGGACTAGTCACTCCCGAGTATACTCGATTCTTACTTAAGGTAGTAACCTTAATCAACTTAGTTTGGTTATCTATCCAAAGTCTCGGCAATACTCGTCGATACTCGTCGATACTCGTTGCCGGCGAGATTTGTACCTTAAGTAAGAAGCGAGTATACTCCGAAGTGACTAGCCCCTCGATTATACATAATACTCCGATTCACTCCCAATCATAAGATTATTGGATACTGAGTTCACGAAATTCAGAAAAATTTGAAATTTTGTGCACATTTTCATCAACGTGTAATTATGAACAGAACTGCCGAAAAAAATTTTAATAAATATCTCAGCAATCAGTCCATGTTCAAAAATATCAAAATATTAAATTTTTTTCTAATTCTTTGGAACAAGGACCGCTTTTGGTACGTGAAATTCTTTTTTTTATCCCACTATGTCAGCTGTGCACTTATAACTCGCTATTTTAAACCCGCCTTTGCGGGTGATTAACATATGACACGTATACTAAATCTACAATATCAGTTTTTTAGCTACAATATTATTAAACCATGGTGGTTTATAAACTCAGATGGCACAGTGTCAAATGTGATACTATTCAAGATGTCGATGTACAATAACATATGACAAATCAACATCCGAGAGCCTTGCACGTTATTTTTAAGGCTCAAAACTGAAAGCTCGTAAGAAATAGAAGAAATACATTTTCTCATACATTTCAACTCTATTATCTAACAAATGTCGATTTTAACTGTTATCTACAAATATAGTATGTCTATTTTTATTTTCTGCTAAGACTTTTATTTTCCTTATTTCATTTCTCACTTTTCCTTTCTTCGAGTGCATAAATTTGTATTGCAAATTTTTCCATGCATTTACCTTGCAGCCCGCTGACTACAAAATATGGGACTGTTTTTTGGGACAAACGGCTATTTTCTCTTGATTTCTGAAACTATTTTATACTGTCCCACTTACAGTATGAAAAGTTATTTGCAGGAGTTGTTAAGAAGAAAAACATCGCATCGAATGAAAAAACAATAACTTTGGATACACCCAACAAAACAGACTCATGCTAGTACTTACGATATACTGATATATTTTAAAGATTCCACCCGCAGATAAAAAAAAATGCGAAAACGTGTTTAACAACAATAATACACTCAAAGTTCACGATACATTAGTCAGTCATAATCTAAGTGTGCTGCAGGCATGATATGAATGAATAAAATGATATCGGGTTCAGAAGAGGCAAATTGTTGGGCTTCTACTGTAGCAGAGGAACTCGGTATTTGACCCGATGTTTTAACGGTAATTTTTCGTAGTGAAAAAGTCGGCTATTCGCAACAACCTGTGCTAGTGTCTCATTTATTATTCGCATAAAATTGATTTTCGTTCAAAAATTTTGTCTACAAATGTCATATAAATGCCATCAGCTTTGCTTCGGTCATGACTTTGACTTTCTTATAATTAATGTACGTTTGATGCAAAGTGTGTGTCAATCTAACGTTGCATATTCATCGAGTTGTCGTAACGTGTTAGAGAAACTTGAAGCTCAGCTGTATTATCAAATGCAATTTCCGTTGACAAGGGAAAGCTGTCTGTGTGTTGTCTTACATGCGTGTCGTTACTTTGGAAGGTGGGTTCCGAATGTCTGCAGTAAACTAAATACGAGATTAGCTCGTTGTAGTCACGTTGTTATAATTATTTCGTAACTGTTTTACTTGTTTAATTGACCGATAAGCGAAAATTTCAGCAAGTGTGCTCTGTAATTAAATTTGCGTAGAAAGGGTTGCCTAAACTACCCTTAAGGTTGAAATAATTTATGTTGATATATAACATAGAGATGTAGAGCCAATTCTAGCCCATAAATGAATAATTTCTTGCAGTGGTGGCGAAATTGTAGTTGTCCCGTTTCCCTTTTAAAGAAATACTCTATTAAGGTTTAGTGCATAACCTTTGGTTTTTCCTGGTCGTACAAAGCGAAGAGTTATGGTTTCAACAATTGTTCGTCTCAGATTCAGAAGTGCCCGCAAGTAAATTCTAATCACATACACAGATGAATTAATTTTTATTTGATTCCCCAAATGTACCTAAACGATACTTTTAGACACCTCCAAATACTTCATACCGTTATAGTTACATGTACAGCTAAATTATAATTGATACCGCAGTGAACAATAAGATGTGGTCAGACTTACAGATTTTCAGTTCTCATCTCGTCGAAGAAATCTGCGTGAACAAGTTATATCTTTCACAAATTCATAATATCTTCGCGCACCCTGGATTTCTGTATAAAAATTGTCTATGTTTGACCGATAGAGCCAAAAAAATCAAAAAATAGAACAAGCAACGTGGAATAAAGCACAGCGCAGAAACGCAATGATTGAAAAGTCTTGAATATGATAGGCGGACGGTGAACCGGTGAACGGCAGGGCATCAACTAACTCGCGAACAACTCAGAGTGCCCATCTTATCCGTAGGATATGCTATGCCTCAGGCAACAAGTGCGTGTTTTTTTTTTTTTTCAGTTCCTCATTTTTATTCAATTTATTTTTTGTCCCACGTTTTTGCACGTTTTTACTGTTATAATCGGGCGGAGGTTCACTCTTTGATATTATAGTCACTCGACTCTCGTCAGACCTTACATATCGTGATTAAGGTCCTGGACCTGTATTGTCCGAAAAAATCCGTCCGTATATGCAAGTCATATCCGCGGTGGATGAAGGCAAATTTAAACCCTGCACTCCTGATTCGTCAGGCTGCACTCAAACCGCCCAATCGCCTTATTCCGTGACTTGCGAATTTGGTGTACCCTGTGTGTTGCCAAAGTAACGAGGTCTTAGGGATTACAGTTAAGGGCAAGTGGAACACAAATCGGAGGTATAACATATGGTATCTCAAATTGCGATTGAAAAATACGCTATGTCAAGTGTACGTTTATTTTCGTTGAAATTAAGTTTCTAACACTACTGTACGTTCAAGATGCATTTTTACGTACTTTAATTGTTGAGAATGTTTTATGCTTTGATCATGGTAAGCCAAAGCATTCATACGATCTGCTTGGCCTTCGACTTGTCGAATTTCTCCCGTTGTGACAAACGATAACAATTACCAAAACAGTACAGACGTTTTTTTTTTAAATTATCAGAATGGCTTGATTTCAAAGTTTCTGATGATTAATGAATTTTTAGACATTTGAATTTATATCAATAATTTTGACTAGTTATTTAAAAATATCAACATTCTTCTCTTTTTCATTCCGCGAAAAAGAATTTGAATATCTTGATAGAAATTTATATTTTCAAAATGCTGTTTATGAAAAATTCAGTTTCAATTATATTTAATCTCGAATACGCGGGCTGCATATATTATACTACTGTAAGGAACATTCTATTTTTTATGGCTCAAAGTTGAAGTGCATCAAAAAAATGCTATTAATCACCTGAAACTAAGAGCAGAAAATGTTTTCAATATTAGCAACACGTAAATGCATTTCAGCTTGGGCGGAACAGATACTTTTAACTGCAAGGAATTCCAATTGCCATAATAGTTGTCGCCGTAAACGTTGAAGTTTTTTCCTGTATACATGCAAAATTTTTAATGAATATCAAGCATTCGGTCGCATATAACTGTTGCTAACTTAATCTGGGAGAAGATAACTGTATACTTGAAATAGCGACTTTTCCAGTTACAATTTGAGAGAGCGTATTTTCTGTAGTCGTGATTTGAGGTGGCGTCTTACCCATTTGAATTTTGAAATCGCATCGTTCAGCGTCGTTTTTGAAATAGCCTGTTTTACAGCCGTATTTTACAATAGCGTCCTTCATAGTCCTATTTTAAAATCGCGTATTTTACAGTCGTATTTTCAAAAGCGGCCTTCACAGTCCGGTCATATTTTAAACTAGCATCTGTTACCGTCGTTTTTCGAAATGACGTATTTCCTGGTCAATTTTGAAATCACGTCTTCTCCAGGCGTATTTCGAACTAAGACTTTCTTCCGGCCGTATCTTGAAATATAACCTTCTCCCATCATATTGCGACAGAGCATATATCATGTCGCTGACACGTCATAAGAGACCATTCAACAAATACGTTCGCTTTGGGGGGGAGTGGAGGGGTCTAAAAAATATGACGTTTGGTTCTTGTGTACAGAATTCGTGTTTTGACACGAGAATTCCGTAAAGAAAGAAATGAAAGGCTATTTCGAATAGCCGATATATCGAAATTTCAAACATGCAAAAATAGAAGAATGAAAGATGTAATGTTCGAAATCTTGATTTTCAGCCACCCTTATCTCTTTTCAATGCTAGGCGACAAATTCTCCTCGATTATTCAAATTTTCGATTTTTAATACTTCGAATGTGTTTCACGTGGACAATCTTACTCTGATAATCAATAGACCCAAAAGGGGTACTAAACGGGGTGAGGGAGTCGAGAATTGTGACGTATTATTTACGGGGGAGGAGGTCAAATGAACCAATGGTACATGGGGGGGTCTAAAATCGTCCAAAAAATAGAACGTATTTGATGAATGGCCCCAAATTATACTTCACTATAGTCAGAAGTTCATAATCTCCTGAATGTTTGGTGTTCTGCCATATACTCTACAACGCGAATTAACGATTGTCCTTATACTTTACCCCGTCAGTGCCTCGTGGCCCGTTCCTGAGCCTGCATGTTGGCGATTGCTTTCCCAGATCCATAAAGAATTTTTGCTCGTACTTGGACTCTCCCTGTTGAAGGTTCGGAGGTTGGCGAAGTCGTCGTCCCGCCGGCACCTCCGTTTGAATTTGCATTCAGCTTGAGTGAGCCCGCGACGAAATTTGCACCCCGACACTGTGTACAACCTTCCGGCATTTTGTATGGCTGCGGTGATTTCCCGAGAAATCTTTCACTGTTTCCTAACGCGAAGCCGACTGCAGTTTTTACTTCCCTTTAGGTTCTTCTTTCTAAGCATGAACGGAGATCTAGTTGCTTCGCACTATGGCTACGTTGAACCTACACTGATTGTGAGAAAAACATATGAAAGACAGTGAAATATTTGATTTCCGGTTACCAAACAAAAATATTGGTGTCGCAAAAAAAATTTTCCACAAGGTAACGCTGCGTTTGCTACCGGAATCGAAAATTTTATAGTCCTTCAAGCTTTCGAGTCCATGATTGAGATTTTCAGAATTCAGAATTCAGGTGCACTTATCGTTCGACATAGCCTGCGATCTGTACGAATTTGCGTAATCTCGACTTATCCTGGGCAAACGGAAGTCGCCGAAAATTTTAAGGCCATCATGGAGAATCCAGACCCTGACAATGACATACAAAGCTAACACGATTACTTATATGCGTTTTTTCGCTGGTAGTATGCGCGTTTACCAATGAAAGTCACGCGCAGTTTTGTACCCCATTTGAACGGACGTGTTCAATGGCATGTAAAGCGTGTTTCACGTCCTATTATACGTGCGCTTTCAAGATTCGATTTAAAAGCGTCTTTACAGCGAGCATGAACGTCCGCAGTGCTATAATGCCAAAAGGGCCTATACTTATTATATTTCTTAGTTTTAAATTTTTTTTTTTTTTTTTTCATTATCAATCGTTCCGTAAACCTATTTTAGGTTAAATATCGAAAAAAAAAAAAAAAATTTCAAGCCAACAGAGCGTATGTCTAAGTTTAAAGCCAAATGGGTTTATCTATATGAAAATAAGTCTACGGAACGATTGCCATCGGAAAAAAATATACCTGCATCCTTTTGGCTTTAGATAGCCAAAAGGGTGTATAAATAAGTTTGGCATTAGCACCGCGACATAAGACCGTAATGGCGATTATTTTCGAAAATTCCGCAAAGAAATTGAAATGAGTATGTTTCTTACGCGTTACTTATAATGGAAATTAACACATTTTTATAAACTTGTATAAAAATGTAAGTACACTAAACGAAGTATTTTGAACCTCGGCGCAACTAGACGAGGGACGGTGAGGAGAGGTTTCATACAAAAATTTCCTACCGCTACCGACTCAACTGACATTGCAAGCCTCATGAGCGAGTCGATAAGTGTAGGGCACTGCCATTACCTCCGAGCCCACGGATCCCTTTCATTTGCTTCAAAAGAATACCCATAGCTGGTTGTTGTTGGCAGTCTTCAGTCAACGGCACAAACAAATTATCTCCAACTGATGATTCACCGGACGTTAACCGAATATGTATAAAAACTGTTAGATTTATGGACAGTTATGAACCGCTTTGAGGAGCTGAAGAACAGGGGAGAAAATTGCAGTACTCTGCTATGCCGACTCGATTTACATTGAGCTCTCAAAGAACGAGTCGGTAAGTGCAGGGTCGTCGAATTACCCCAAAATCCGCCCAGACCCGATAAACCATTACGAAAAATAATCCAGGGCTAGCAATTTTTATACAACTTCAGCCAACGGAACTGATGATGATAATCTCCAGATGTCACTAAGCGCTTACGATGTATTGTTTATAGTGAAAGCAGTCAGATTTGTACCACATACGGTTTGACTGACAAGAGTTTATATCGTTGCATTATGTTACAAATGCAGTTATATAACCTCGAACATCAAGTGAACATTATAATCGTAAAAATTCTAAAAATTTCCGACGGTGAGTATTTGGAGTTAAAAATGGCTAAGAAACATTATACTGTATCTTTTGAAATTTTCACTTTGCACAGATGCAAAAAGCATCTTCCGTAACGAGTTGCAATTGTTCGTATCAATTTAAATAAAATATATGATGTATGATCAATCTCACTCTCAAGTTCGTTAGTCAACTTACTTCTGGCATATCCGCGACGTACAACTCATTGTATGATTACTAATGGATTGGTAAACTTCAACTAGATCATCAGTTTGTGTTGTTTAAATCGACTAGTCCGTTTCCTTGCTTATCTTGCTTAATTATGTGTGGAAAATTAATCAAACGCTGCAACTTGCAGATATACACGTCCTAATTAATAACTAATCCTCATCGTTATTCGTTTGTCAACGCAGCACTAATTTCGTCTACCGCTCAACTATTTCATACTCGTAAGTAAATACTGTTAAATTCCCTTGTTTTTACCTCTGGTTTGTGAAGCATTTTTGTGTCTTGTAAAATGGGTTCAATGAACTTTCAAGTTTATATTTAAAAAATAATGAGTAAACAGCAAGGGAAAAAACGACAGTTTAAAAATGAACGACTGATTTGAAAATATCTCCGCACGATTTTCATATCGATAATTTTATAGCACCACTCAAGAAAATGGTATCAAGAGTATAAGGTATGGATTCTTCGCGTGGATCAACATTGAGGCCAAGTTACGAAATATCAATGGTTGCGGCTATAGAGTTTCTCGCGTACGTTCGGACTGACAATACTAATTCTTTCTAGGCTAGAAAACGATTTCACAGCGGAAAAAAGGCTCTGTATGGTATAATCTAATATCATTTTGCACCAGCGTATTGAATAACTTGCGAACATGAGCCACATTTGTACATATTTTACGCATTTTATGGTATTCTATACGTCAAATTGGTCGGCCGGCTATGCTAACCTTTCTGGATTTTATTGCGTTTTTGTGTGTTTCAAGGTTCAATTGAAAGAAACAATCATGATTTTCTCCCGACTTTTTAAATCATGTTTCGCGCGGAAAATATGACAAGGCGAACTAGAATTCCGTAAAAGATAAAAAAAAATTGAAAGGAGTTTGGACAAAAATCGCATGTTTTTGTTTGGTTCGGAATGAAACACTTCACTTATTGTACATATGGAACATTCCATGTCAAATCACGTAATCTGTGACGCGGACTGTTTCTCGGATTTCTTTTCTTACATCGATCACAGTCCTCGCGGCAAAACCCAGACATTTTTATTTGCAGACTATTAAGCTTTTTCAAGAACAATAATGGTTTAATTTTTAGTAACTCATTTCTGTGATGTTCATTGATGATCTTAAGAGCGAAACGGGAGTATGACAAAGGGTTTTTCGTTTTTTCTTCAACAAAGGGATTTTAATTTTTAGCCTCTTAACAACTTTGATTGATCAGTAGTTACAAATTTTCCTTACAATTTATCCACCAGAAATTTAATAAATAATTATGCAAAAATGATTCGGATGAAAAGTTCTCTAAAAAAAAAAAAATAGCCGGACTCGGTGTCCCATTTCCCTTTTTGTCTTCAAATGTTCACTATTTGTAACAGAACTCGTTTAAATTTACTAAATAACTAAATGATGATTGTTTTTTTGATTAGATTGATCGGATGTAAAAAAAATTTGGAACGTAATTGAAGAAAAACACAACGTTTTTGTGGTTTTCGGAGTGAGGACTGTGATATGTCAAGCAAAAGTAAAAAAACAGCGGAATGATCAGGGTCACAAGCTCGGTGATTTGGTATGGAATGCCTCGTATACAAGGTACTAGATTTTCATATTCTATACGTACGTAGCGAAATATAAGCAAACATCGTCTCTCCCGTTACCGAAATAATACACAGACGGTCTGATAAAGATTTGTCGTATTAAACGACAAGCGGCCGCCACACAAGAGCGTCAATATCACGATTACGGTGAAAATACCGAATGTTCTCCTCAATGGAAAGAGACGTGATAACCGGCACGCAACGAATTCGAGGCCGAGGAGAAGGCGTCCGTTTGGTAAGTGAGCCTCGAAGGAACTGAAAGCCCGTGTCCCAAATACTGCGAGGGTAAACCTATGCCTCGGCCTCCTGGTGCGCGTCGCACAGGTGGGGCACCATTTAGAGAAATGCTATATCCGATGCTCCAGCTTATCATTTCTGGTTCATTCGGGAACAGGTCAATTCTCGGCCTCAGGAAACCGTCCCTTAATTAAGGCGGCGCGCGATCACGAAATCATTCAAAGTGGAACATAGTAAAATTTAAATATACGGAGGAGGTTCCGGACCATACCTAAAGATGTTCCTAAGATTATCAAAAAACAAAAAGAAACAAAAAAATCTGGTTGATTAGTTTTAATCATAATAAGTCGTGGTTAAAGTTTCACGAACCACTTCGTTTGCGAGAAAATTTGCCGAAATTGTTAAAAATTTCAGCGGTGATTTCATCACACCAGTTATAATTGTGAGTTGTTCGAGAACTTTCTCATAATTTTTTAGTAATCAAGGTTTTTTCACTAGCCCATTAGAGTCAGATTGGTTTTCTTCATTAAAAAATTTGAATTTTTGGTTGGTTCACGAGTCATGACCATCCTCAAAACTGACGAATACATCTTTCTATGTATGCAAAATTGTAGATCACTTCACCACCGAATAATTCTAAGGAACAATACGAAGTTCTGATTTGGACACAGGATATAACAGGAGAACTACTCTCAGTAGATTAATGATGATGTTTCTGAAGAGTAGAGATTACCGAAAAGCAAGCCTCACGCTGTGTCTTTCATAAGGATGCTAGATTGTTAGTAAAAAAACTTAATGGTGTGAAGAGATATTTCATTTCGACACTAAATGAGTTCCGTCTTAGTTTTCACGTACATTGGAAGAGTTGTAAGGTTTGAGGCAATTTTCAAACGAGTTTTTTCGAATAAGCTAATGAATCGATAAGCAATATTCAACTTTTTTCACGTTTAAAAGGTATTAATTCAAGTAATATTTGGATTCTGCTGTGGCGCTTATGAAATTCACCCCTTTGTGATGCTGGCACCTTAAGTGAAGAATTTCATGTAGTTCAATTACGTAGTTTTAGTCTCATTGTCAGTGTGGCAAATCAATTCATTTCGGATAAAAGCGAAAAGTGAAATTCTAATATTTTAGCACGAATAAGAAAATTGAAAAGAAACGCTAGCTCCTCTTACCTGATCGTTACTCACAATCTGTCGCATAACTGAATTTGTGATTTTTCTGAAACATATTTACTTACGTATACAACGGAATCATGCCGGGCGGTTGCGAATATGAAATCTATAATTCCGAATTTTATAGGTTGCGTGATTTCTTGTGCGTCAAAGTGAAGAAGCAATGAATGCTAATCGTGACATGAAATGAAGTTTTAGAGTCGTGGGTTCACTTGAAAATGTCGCTTTTTGAACAATCTGAGCCATGAATTATACTTAGCAATCGAAATTTAATAAAGTCTGCAAGATTCGACTTCAACATTTTTGCAGATGAGAAATTTCTTGATTGGCAGGAACTTAGTGAATTTAGTAAGGTAGGTATAAAATTTCATCAGCACTGAGATAAACTTGCAGTTACCTTTATATCATATGATTTTACAGTAAAACGTAATACAGGCTCAACACTCTCATCAGTTTATACTTTTATAGTTATGCTGTACATTATTTATCCACGCAGCGTAAACCTGACGATAATATTGTTACTGCAGGTATAATTATAGTTATTGTGTCACATATTTAAGGATAAAAATCTTTTAAGATAGTTCTCTCATTGAACGTTCTTTCTCTTACTGCATTGATGTATCGATAAACTTGTATTAAAATATCAAGAATAAATTGATATAAGGAGTTATTTGATTGAAATAAATTTAGTCAAATAAATAAACAGATTTAATCTTGCTATAACCAGAAAATCTAGTTCTGACACCTACAATCACATTGAATAGTTACTTTTGCCACATACTCTTGTAATTCCAACAGTATTTGAAGCGTCTTGTAGCCATATCCATCTTACTAAAATTTGGTGCCTACTACCTATAACAAATGAAATTGTGTCACTGACATGAAATTTTGTGTGTGTGTGTGTGTGTGTGTGTTTGTGCGCACATATGAATAATATATACCTCGGTACCACTCGTCGTAATCTCATATTGTACATACAGTGCATATGGTGATTATTTTAAGGACTATCGTCAACTCAGAAGCAATGAAATTTATGCAAGTGTGAGTATTTAGAAAATTTAATTAGTTTCCTGTGCAAGTCTAGCATCTTATAATCAACATTTCTGTCCAATTCACTAAATCAATAATGATTCATCGATTCAGGTTCGTAAACAATCGTCGCTATAAAATAGATCGTTTGACTCGCAATGGATGTCAAGTGTCATGGCAAACTGAAAAACGAGAATTTGGTTACTCTCTGGTAATTAATCCTAGAACCGTACAATTTACTGTTTTTACAATCGGAATGCGATGCATCTAATTCTAAGTATTGTCAGATGTTCAATCTATTTTTTCCGATTTATTTCCGTTTCTTATTCGTGATTTCACTGCCGTTTCTCACCGATACATTTCTAGTCTGAATACCTATAATACCGTAAAATGCGTAGAACGTCTAACGAGAATCGTTAGAGGAGGAGGACATCGAGGGGCAAGAGACGGTCAGTAATCGACCGAGGTGGGGAGAAAGAATTGGGCCGGTATTTCTTTGATCGAGAAGTTCGAGTCACGCTTCTTTCTTTGTTGCTCTTTTCAATATGGCATGTCACCTTATATCTGCAACCGATGTCATATACATACACAGCCAATTCGCCTCTGTGGCGAACGGTGATCCGGAAGCGGATACATTTGCTGCTCCAATTTCCAGGTTTTGCTGTATTTTTTTTTTTTTCTTCGGCAACGTGACGAAGACTCCATGCTTTAACTGTTTGTATACCGCTATATCGTCCGTCTGTTATTTAAGACCTACTTGATGGAAAATAAAATTTCGTCAAACACTGATATTATTGCGGTGGAAACAAACATGTGTCTCTGACCATGTCAAGTTTGTTATTCGTAATGACAACTGTGCTTAAATTTAGTTGTTGAAAAATTTCGAAGACATTCCAAAAAGGATTGCTTCAAGTCATCCTAATGAGCTACGAGTTTGCTGCCTTTTAAGAATTGCAGAAACGAAATTTAAAAATAAACGTCAGGAGCATTATAGTGAATTTTGAATTCGATTTTCCTTGCAAAAAAGGTTCTTGAGCGAGTGAAACGAACAGTGCGACAAGTAATCTTCTCGTTTCAAATCAGCTGATAGAAATGTGTTTCGGAATATTTACATTTTCTTTCATCTACGGATATGAACCGAAATTTGTAACGTTTTTATAAAATTTAATTCCGTGACGTTTCATTCGAAATAGAATTAATTATAAACGTAAAGCAGATGAAACGTGTGCATTATAAATACATCGGATTCGTTTCCTATAAATTCACTGTAACACATTCTTATCGCATATTGGCATGGTTAGATATTGAAAGTAATAGCATTACCCCGATATGATTGATCATGATCAATAAATGGGAATACTGAATTGACTACTGGAAAAAATCTGTTTCAGAAACTTCGTAGTAAATTATAGTCTTCTCCATAAAATGAGACATGGCAGATTAAAATTGATCAAATCTACTTGATTTTTAACCGTTTTGAAGCGAGTTTTTAAATTAAGTTTCAATATCTAAGACTTTATTCGTAATTTCAATATTTTTTATTTCCATGTTTTTAAAGAGATTTTTGTAGCTTATCAACATACGTAATGATTTGATAAATACTCGACGCGCGAATATGTCGAATGAAATTAATAAAAAGTATCGATTCTTGGATGACCGACTCTCTTGACATCATTTTTAAAGTTATCAAAAAAAAAAAAAAAAACACACACGGTCCTCAATTATTACTGCGAAAATAAAATCAGGAAAAACCTTTTTTCCGCTCTTCAAAGACGGGTTTCCCCCTCAACAAACTAGTCGATAACCTAGAATAAGGCTATCCCGCGAGGTTCACATACTGCAACATGTACAGGGTGGGCCAAAAAAACGGGACAATTTAAAACGTGAATAAAATAAAAACGCGTTACCCGACTTTTAAAAACTTTTTTTGCATGAAATTAGTAGAATAAACCTTTCGTTTCGTCTTTGAAAATCTCAATAATCTTCATTTGTTGCTAAGATAAATGCTTTTGAGAAACGGATCTTGAAAAAGTTGCTGGGAAGATGAAAAAAATTAATGAAAAAAGTTCAACATAATTTCCATATTAAATTATGATTTGGAGACGGATTTATTTTGGTTCAATTAATGATAAAAAGCTTACAACAATGTGTGTTTCTTCTTATTCTTATCTTTCGTATTTCAAAATTTCCGTGCATTGAAGAGTAAGAACAAACTAGAATAAACGTAATTCGCCAATATTAAAAAAGTCTGACTTTACGCCGTCTCGAAAAATCTCGCAAATGTTCATTTTATCTACCTAGTTTTCGATCGTTCCTGATTGAATTCTGATTGAATTCTAATTAACTGTTAGTTAAATCAACTTTGGTCAAGCTCTCGACATCATTTACGTCCGACTTTTTTGATAATGTACCAAAAATGGAACTTGAACCTCAAACCGCGCGTTTTGACTGTAGTGTAACAAGAATCGTTTCATGTCATATGAAAAGAATCTAGGAGAATTACTGTAATACCAGTGTTAAGCTTTGAATCACAAATTAAGGTGAATATTAAGTTGAACATTCTTTAATATTAATTTTCTTCATCCTCCTAGTGACTTTTCCAAAACCCGGTTTCTAAAACTATGTATCTTAGCAAGGAATACAGACTTTTCACATTTTCAATTGCAAAATGAAAGACTTAGGTATGCGTCTAATATCAAGCAAAAACAGTTTCTAAAAATCAGTCGACGGGTTTGGATTTCATTCATATTTTAAAGTGATTCGGTTTTTTTTTTGCCTACCCTGTATATTCATAATACGTTCGATGGGATACTGCAACGAGGATTGTGGCGAACAGCAAGAAGAAGTTCTGACAATGAGATAGAAACCCGTGAGAACAATTCAAGTCAGACGCGCTAATTCGAATTGTATTAAATTACACGAACGCAATCTGCCGTTGAGGAATGCATGTTCGTATCAACGTTCGTCTACCTTCTAACGTGTGTAAAACCACCTGTTCAGAATCTGGAGCTACAAGTAGTACAAGGAGAAGTACACGAGTACAAAGAGAAGAAAACAAAAAGCAAGATTGGCCATAATCAAGGCCGCGGATAACGCGTACATCGGGATTATTAAGGGGATGCCTTGGTCGATTCTGACGTTGACGTATAAATCTTCAAATACAGAAGTTCAGGTATCTCAAACGTGAAAAATACCTTAACAGCCCCATTCTGTACGCAATTCTGAACAAAAAAACTCCAACGCATTTTAATTTGGCGTAGAAATAAAGAAACGGCACGAATTCTTCAAATTTACCATTTCGATTTCGTAGAATCCATACCATTTCTTCATTTCTGCCTGAAATACAAATGCATCGGAGTGTTTTTGTTCAGAATTGTGTTGTAACAGAACGAGGTGGTTATGCCCTTTTTGCGTTTGAGATACGTGAACTTGGATAAGTCGAGATACATACGACAAAGTCGAAAACGACTAGGACACCCCCTTAATGTTCCGAATAGTTTTTTTCGTTTCTGTTCTTAGCCGGCAATGTGATGATAATTCCAGGCATGGATCCTACGGCGGTGAGGTTCCGTTCGAGGCTTAGTTGCGAGCGTACGAAATACGTATTTGTGCCTACGCATACGTTGCAGGTACACGTACAAGTGCAAAGTTACGAGCCTCGTTCCGCAGTAGGTCAGGCTGTGGACGCATCGAGGTCAGTCGAGGGCAAATACGCAGCGGGTCAACGGTGACCGAACCGGCACGGACCCGAACGTCTCTGACGCTGTTCGTGATTCAAATTTAACTGTAAAATCCCTGTATAAACTGCATTGGCAATGAAGATATACAACGCACGGTCGGTATGCAGGGCGAATTCACTGCAAGTACCTCGGTTTTGATATAAAAATTGTTTCGTTTCCCCGATTTGGTAAGCGCATCGCGTAGATAATAGTCAAGTTTTTCGTTAATAGATAAGAATTGTAAAAGTCGTTATACTTATTAGGTGTTACAGTTCCGTTTTGAGGTCACTGACATTATTGAATGATATTTAAATTACTAACATCTCCGAAAATTTTCGACCTATCGAGAAAGAAAGGAAAGTTTGAAATGGAATAGCATGGTAATTCTGTCAAAATATACAATAAAAGATTTTTCAGATCGATAACGAACTCCGAGTTAGTTGTGTTGCCAATTTTAACCAGGTACATATTTGTGGTAAGTACGAAGTTATATTCAACGGTGCTTCTGTTGGACGATCATTTTCCGCCGCACAGCATCGCGATTTCGCGGCCCAATACTTAATGGGGTCACATTTCTTTATGCAATTTATACATAACTACATCAAATATTTCACGTACACTTATTTGCGAAATTTTCCCTCATGTATTGCGTTATACGTCAGCGTACGATTGTCTGTATGTTTGATATGCAAGACGAGACAGTTCCGAGAGCTATAAATATAACGGATGGTAGACAACAAACCTATTATTTGTAGTTATACCTACTGAGATTAGTAGTTTAGACTTTCTCTTATTCAGATTGCGCAGAAAGCTGCCAAAGATCCTTCGGAAGAGGTTTTTCTACGAATCGTTGTTACATCCATCGCATCATCGAGTATAACTTTCCCACTATTCCAAGCAAATTTTCATGTTCAAATGGTCCAGTCAAATACGTCTATATACAATGTATAGCTCCTAACATTGAAGGTTAATTTTTTGTGTATAGCACATTTAGGAACATGGTTGGAAAACGTGCATTTTGGGACTTCCCGGACAGGGCGAGGTTGAAGAAAAGGTCGTAGTGAAGAATCAAGGAAAAATAAGTAATATTATTAAGGTTTTAGGTCACTGTAGAATTTTCGAAAAATCGATTTTTTTTTTGGTCTAATGGCCCTCTAGGCCCTCAAAAACGATGTCCCAAAAGATTATGTCGGGGAAAAATCTCTAAGTACTCGGTTTTCGAATTTAGTACAAGGCCGTCTGTTCCGCAGCGAGCTAAAGGGAAGGTACTTTAGGGGACTAGAGTAGGTATACGGCAGATGTTATTGAAATCATTTATTTACTAACTAGTCTAGACAAGTTTGCACTTGTCGAACGTCTCTTTCAGTTAGTTAAGCACAGCCAAGCATTTGAGAAGGACGCTAGTCGACAAACACTCGTTTTCTCGTTCTTATACTACTCAAAACTTCAAACGCGTTTTTCTCAAAACAGCATTTTTTAAATTTGCATTCAAAATCACGGCCACAATTTTTATCCGATTAACTTCAAATTTTGACACATTCTTTGTAATTACATTTCACATAGAAGTACCTAGAGGTTTTTTGATTAATTAAAAACTTGTCATTTTCTGAGTAATTTTATACGAAATTTTTCGAAAAAAATGAAGGTGTCAAGTTCAAATGCGCGCCATTTTTGAAAAAATCAATATTTTCAAAAAATCCTACGTACTTCTCTACATATTTAGATGTAAAATAACGAAAATTTTTTTATTTTGTTTGAGGTCCAAAATTACGGACGTAATTTTGCATGCAGCGGAGCATAAAAAAAAATGCGCCACCGGAAACGCGCTGTGGGCGGCAATCTTCATTTTGAAAGAATTAAAAAAAATTTAGTTTGATACTTAAAGAACTTTATTTGATACTTTTATGAATAAACTTTTTTTTTGTGTAAAAAAAAAAAAAATTTCGAATATACACATGATTTTATGCCTTCTACTGTGGCCATACCCCTTAAGTGAAGTGGGTCAGGTTGATGTACCCATCGCTTGCGAGAATCCGGGTTCAAGCGGCTAAGCCAGTTGTAAATCGGGAGCTTAGGATACTGGGTAAAGATACGGTTTCAGCGCTCTTTTTTCGTGTACAACATCAATTATTAGATACTCTATTTGAAAAAAATAAAATGATAGGTACACGAATCTAATAAACACTTGATAAATACATATCCAAGAAGATGAAACATTGAACTGTAATAAGTAAAAATTTACGTGTGGCGAATGTACATATTTTGTACAGGTTCGTATCGACAGAGCTGGAAATAATGAGTTTTCTCCGTCAGTTAATTTTTGGGTTTCCCTCTCACACTGGACGAAATCTAGTTTAAAAAATTAATTTAGCTTGCAATATTTTTATTAAACTTACAATTAGCATTGGCTATTCTGCAGTTTAAATTTCTAATTCACATGGATCCTCGGCAGTCTATCGGAATTCTGCTGTTTGGTTACAGTCAGGAAGTAAGAGAGAAGGAAACGAAACTCAAGCCTGCGTGCCAGCAAAAATTGCGCCAGTTTTTGGTGTAGAGTTGGTAGTACCGATTTCCTCTACTCGCCGCGTTCCTGTTCTTCGGTCGTTCGAAATATGTAAACCAGGCAGCTGTCAACACTTGGTCAACACCTAATGATCGTAATATTTGAACGACCAAAGAACACAGACGCAATGAGTGGCAAAAGTCGTTACTACTAACTCTGCGCTGAAATCTGGCCCAACTTTGTATTCAGGAGTAACTGATATATTATTTTCGCAGGTATTCGCATATGTAGGAAAATGAATAATGAAGTTATATTTAATGGAGAAGGCCTTATTCCGTATACTACTCACGAGCGTATCTAACCATATAAATACGGCTGCCAAATAAAACTAATTAAAAGAATCAGTATCTCGAAAAATCATAATAAATCGATATTGCCGTTCATAGGGTACATAGTGTATACTCCCTACCAAAACATACAAAATTTTCAGAAAAGTCGAAACTGAGCTTTTTCAAAAAAACAACTTTTTTTTCAAATTGCTATATTTTTTGCAATTTTACAATTTTTTTCGAATTTTGGTATCTGATTCGACGGAGTGTGAGATTCTACGTATTTCAAAAAAATAACTTTCAGAAACGCTCGAAAACGCTTTCAGTGGCACCTTCATTGCTTCTCAAATCAAACTTCCCTTTGCTGGTGTTGAAAAAAATGACGTGTGTACCCGTGCGGATGAGCGATGTGATCAGCGATTTGTGCCGCCAACTTCACACTCGTATTCGTATGAACGCAGCGCTAGCCTTCAGCTCACACTAAAAACTTCACTCTCTCCGGAAATCGCATACACACCCTTGTGATAGTATTCGGAATATTAATGCATTTTTTCCAATTCTTCGATGAAAGAGCAATAGCCCGTCGAAATTTGAACAAATTCCATTCATCACTTTATTATTAACAACGAAAAATCACAATCAGCCAATTCGGTCGATCAAGAAGGAGTAACATCCGCATCCTTAAAACTCCACTTACCATGAGGCACAAATTTTCCCTCTTCGGAATCATGTCACAGTTACCACACACAATAATATTTCATCTTTCAATTACAAGCTTAAACATTTGATTTGTGTTTTATTTCCGCAAGGTCTTCGTACACAGTGTCTTTAATCAAAGCTTTTTCTATAAACATCGAATCCATAATATTTAGAGCTTTATCCAATGTACATACTCTTATTGTAATATATATATATATATATATATATATATATTTATAGGTAGGTATTCTACAGGGTGCGCAACGATCCGTAATTCTAAAGACCCCAGCAGTAGTAGTCCACACAAGAAAACATGTAGAAACAGAAATTACTGAACGCCAGATATTTACGGATTTTACTGGATGCAGTGCATATTTACACTAGTCAACGACCGTGTGGATAACAATAGCATCACTTTCATAATTGCAATTTTGAATTAGAAAATTTGTCCAATTACTGATATATCAAGATACAAGTTGAAATAATGAATGAAACTATTTGAGATGTGAAGCTTTGTATCGCTTACATACATTTTCCGCTGGTAGATGTATATAAATTTACATTTAATATACATGTATGGAGGTATTCGTATATCAATAATTATCATTGTATGTATATGTTATTATATTAACCTTTTAACGGCAGGGAAATATCAGTTCAAATCGATCTTTTATTAGACGTGAAATTTATAAATAAGTTAAATGAATTTCGTATGTGGAGTCCTCAGCCTGACTGCTGGTCGGTACATCGACCAGTCCCACTGTTAACAGGTTAATCTCAATAATACTTATCTACAATCGAATATTCTACATTCAACATTGATATTTGCTATATAACACAAAGTAAACCTAAAATTATCTCGTATCATACATTTTAACAACAATTTTTTGTTGTTAGATAGAAAAATATGTGCACCACTATTTTTAGTGTTCGTTTTTTTTTTAGTTTGATATCTTTGCTTTAGATGGTTTGATAAACACAATATGATGCCCCGATCTGTATTCATACCCTTCAAGCAAATCAAATCGGTGACAGTTCTTGTACGAATACGAGTGAAGTATTCAACATTTCGTAAAACCGTGTATACTTCCTATGTCTAATCGTGGCAAACACAAAGATTTCTACTGGTCTAAAATTGTATATTTAATTATGAAAGGTGCTTTGAATTCATGCTTTTTCTAACATTCGAGTTTGCAACAAATATATTTTCAATGAAATTTTTAATATTGGAATAATATAAAATCAACTATATTATTATCTCGATTAAGATTTTTTAATGTTACTTACGATTAGCATACACCTCTTGTTACCGTAATTAGTGTGTGTTTTAAATATACTTGGTGTCATAGAGTAATTCGTAATGTTCCCAACTAATTGATGGATATATATACACACACACATATATATATGTGTGTATATATATATATATTTATGTATGTATATATATATATATATATACACCAAATTTTTGAATCGACAACTTTAAAATCGCTTCTATTATCCTAAATAGGTACTAATATAACACCACATTTAACATAATTAAGAGTGATTCTTAAATTTTGAGTTTTTCTGTGGAATAATATGTTCTTCCACTTTTCTGGAACATACCTTGAATTTTTCAGCGCAAAGAACGAAATGCAACAAAGTTTTCTATTATTTTATGTAGCAGAAAGATTAAAATGGAAAATAAAAGAATTCTAAATATAACTAAAGATTTATATTCAACGTAAAACTAAAAAACAACACACAACGATTTTTTCATCTACAAATTATACATTTTTGGCCTATACTAAAGCAGTCTATAAGCCCTTGTCATGTTCACGGCATTATTTATGTATTTATGACATATTCATATTAACCTATTTGTAAGGCGTGTTCCACCAACTCAGCTACTTTTTGTTCATCCTCTCAGATCTGTTCCATAATTGGTTATATAGTAGTACTATTTAAAGGTACTCTCTGTGAATACTTTTAGCTTTTTTACTTTCCACGTTTCGGAAATGGTTTTGTTTTGCAAACCTGTACATTATGGAAGATTGAAGTCAGGCACAAAAAAATTTAACATGAAGTTATGTTTTTCCATGAACTATTTAATGCAACATATGTTATATTTTTGATGGCATCAAAAAGGCTATTTTCAGTGAAAAAAAATATGTGTATTTTTTTTTAAATGTGAAACCTTTGATTTTGCTATAAATTTTACAGGGTATTTGGCAGTGTATTGGGAACTTACAAAAAAATTTGCATCGTGGAACTCGACATTCTTGCTGTGTAGAACAAATATTTTCCAAAGAAAGGTGCATTAAGGTACATCTAAGTTTCTGTTTTCCATGTACTATTTTACAATACATGTTATATTCTGGCATGATTATAGATGACATCAAAAATATAACATATGTATAACATATGCCATATAACACAAAAATAAAGAAATTAACACATCAGAAAAAATTCACAGAGTGCCTTTAAGTAGTACTACTTTATAACCAATTATGGAACAAATCCGGGAGGACTAAAAAAAAAAGTGGCTCGGTTGATCGAGAATGCCTCTTATATATGATATATACTAATACATGGGCCATCCAGATGAGAATAAACGATGTTTAACCCAAGCCGCCACCGAATCGTTTGTTCATTTTTTTTTACCACAATTCGGTCACACGAAAAAAAAACTGTCCGATTGTTTTTATATATATAATACATACAAGTATTTAATCTGCACGACGTATATCTACACCCGTTCCGATGAGCATTGAGGATTATTATAATATCGATTTTTATCTTGACGGTCAATAAATGTCTGAATCTGAGCACTATATGATACATGTGTCATGTATACACATAAACGTTAATTGTAATAGATTGCGTATCATTTTTTGATAATTCTAGGACAATAATCAGAGCTATCCTAACTAGTGCATATCTACCTATTCTCCTTTTTTAAATTAATATTATTCCGTTATATGCAACAGATTAATAGATCAATGTAGATATTACATATTCATATTCATTAAGATAACAGAACTGTAATTTCAGATTTCTTCTTACATTATGCTATTATTGAAGAGAATCATTCGGAAGGCTATTTTACATTTCACTAAATAACAGTTTTTGAACTATACTTCGCAACTTATGAAACCAATTGTGGTTTCTTTTTACACATACATGTTCACGTTATCCTGACCAATGACAACTTATATAGAAGCAATAATTATAAGTAAATCCATCTTTTTGATTTACTGTTTATTCTTAGTCGCTATTAGTACACTGAGATCAGTACCTAAAATATAATTGTTTCAAATATGAGTAATTTGTACAAACTACCTACTAATTTCAAAAATACTTTTTGCTAAAATCTGTTTCCATCCAAAAACATCCGTTCAAATTTGGAATGTCAACTTCCGATACAAACTCTGCAAATATTGCCTGACACTATGACAATTACAGGCAATAATATGAAATTGGGTCTTCATTTCTCACAATGATCAAAGCAGCACGTTTTGATATATTCTGAAGTTGAATATTAATTGAGACGAGATGATTCAGCCACTGTATTAATATTGGAAATTCAGAATAATCTCATACGGAAGTTTAAGTATACTTTCAATGACAGTATAATCAAGTTAAAGATAGTTGCAATTCGTCTAGTTACACAACTTTAAAAATAATTACAAGTAGTGATGGAAATAGTTAAATTTATGTAAGACTTTTGCCAACTTTTTTCCTGAAAATTACCGGGGAAATTTTACTATTCGGTTGACCTTAAACGCAAACCTATGTTAAGTTGGACTTTGCGTTTTTTCCTCGTCAACCTCCTTGTGCTATAAATACGCAGTATGTTTACTACTGTGCTCAAGCGCAGCGAGTACGTCTTGTTTTTGTCTGACGTACAATCGCCCTTTCTTCCAAGGATTTTGTAGTTGTAATGGCTTGAAGTCATCCCGCAAGCAACGTTCTCTTGCACCAATTACAGCGACTAAACAAAAATTTGGTAACTCATCTGCAGTGTAAATCGGACCTGCTTGATCCTTCAAGACTACAGCAACATTCAATTGCGTCACAACCAAATCGACGACCTCTCGAGCTGTCGTTCGGGGTGTAACATGAAGTTTTAAACTCGTTCCCGAAGCTAAGCCTGTTTCGTACGCTGCATATACCTACAAAAGTACGTAAGACTAAAATCAAAATTCGCCCGTGACAATAACGTAATGCTTATTTAATGGCGACAAAGCCCACTGCACATTTCATAGCCGGTTGTACATATTATAATTAAAACACGTAAAAATAAAAATAAATAACCCACTAAATCTATGCAAAGAAAGTCGCCATACTGCAAATGTTCGTGTGTTAAATCATAAGATGTTTTTAAGAATTCAGCTTGTCATTCATGATATAATTTACCTTATAAATTCGATAAAATATAGAAAAAATCACATCATACATTACGAAAGCATGAATCATCAGGTATACTAGACCAAAATTCATGTAGTTGATTTACATGATTTTTGATCTAGTAACATGTGTCTAATGATTCGTGTAATTTATCATGTGATTTCTTATATATTTTATCGAACTCACAAAATAAATCATGTAATAAATGCACGCTGAATTCTTTCAAACCATTTCACGATTTAACGCATGAACAGTTTTAGTAGGGCAGTAGTCCAGAAGTGGAGAATTTCGTTCGATTTGACAGACCTTATTGCCGTTGTTTTTTTTTCTTTTTATTTTCAGTAACATTCCAAATTTCAAGTAGTTTAAATCATAGAAACTTAATATGTGAAAAATAAGTACTACCAAAAAAACATCAACTCTGCACTTGAGAGATGTCAAATTTTTGAAGATTTTCTTGGTATATTTGAAGAAATTTTTTTCGCATGGTTATTTACAGAAACTTGAATTTCAGGTAAAAATGCATCTAATTTTGGAGTTGGGTCATAAAAAATAAAATAAATGAGATCAAAAGTGAAGTCAATTAATTCAATGGCATTGATCAACATTTTTTCTGCCATTAGTGATTATTGTTAGTGTTGATAAATTATGTAATATGCTCTTTCAGGATTTGAGTTATGTGATTTTTTTTTTTTGTTTTGATCACTTTGATTTGAACTAATTGCAGAATATTTCAACTAGGTAGACAGAGCTAGTTATAATTCATCTTCATTATATCGTGTATATGTAAAATGGAACAGTTGGAGAGACCATTAGATGAAAATGTTGTGCTGAAAGATGCAGTGAGATTGATATTGTGGTTGTAAGCTGTTCATGCTGTACAATTTGTGAATTTTGATTCGTGTATAGCTGCTTTTTTTTCAAGCAAAGCAAAATTTGAATGCAAGGCTTACTTATACCGAGGTTACGTTAGGAGACTGAGTGTAGAGCTGGTTATATTTTCAGTACATACGTCAAACTCGAGTCTCCTACAAGAAAAATATTAGTAGGTACAATTTTATCTCTAATATAGTTTTATATATACAAATAAACAATGCAGGTATGGAATCTCTAAGAAAAAATAAAAATACAAGCTTTTGAAGTCGATGAGCGGTATTTTACCACAGCATTTTTCACAGCGTGTCTCACTTGTGTGAAAGCTGCTCTTTGCATTTTTATTCAGTTATGCCATAGTAATAAATAAAGCAATCATTCGCTGCTAAATGGTACCAATTTTGACATAATTTAAGATATCGTACCTGTAAAATTCCAGGAAGAGGTGCTGGCATCATTATGGCTTCATCTTTTTCTTCATTCAGCTGACTATCCATTACAGAACTAGCAATTGCAGCAACACTCGCCGTTGGTTTTGACATTTTCGACTTTGCATGACTCGGTTTAAGGCTGACGCTTGAGATGGGAGTGGAAAACTCATCGCTGCTCAACGAGTGCAGACTATCTGAATTAGTATTGCTCACACTCAACATGCTCGTCGTGTTGGTCATCGCTGTTGAGACACTAAGCAAGGATCCTCCATAAATAATTGGCTTTATACTCAACAGTGGACTTGTACTGGCAGATGCAGAAGTTATTGTAGCCGATCTGTTTCTTGGGCTGTGTTTGTAGTGGGTCAGAAGTAGCGTATCTTCGGACTTTGAAGGAGGTAATCTCGAGTTCTGTACTGGGATCAAATTGTTTTTTGTTGAGCTGATTGCAGAGGTTTTTACCATTTCACTACCAGCTGACATTGTCGAACAGTTACTGCCCTTACGGATGTATTGACCGCTCGGCAGCTGCTGTTCACTTTTACTAAATTCTGTGGTCAGCAGATTTGACGTTGAGTTCGTTATGTTCGGGCCAGGCCAGCTCCCACGACCGGGACTGGATTTCACTAGCTTAGGATCTCGCGGAGGAAGCTGCAGAAGACTTCGCTTCAGGCTGTTACTATTTTTATTGCGATCTAGGTTTAGCAGATGTCTCATCGAGATCCCAGAAATTTGACCAGCAATCTGAAATTATGGAAATGAATGTGTTTCGCGTGTCAGAATGAATTCAAGAAAAACACAGATACATCTGTGATTACAATTATGATGTTGCGAAATATGGGATATTCCACGTGTAATCAATCTGACTAAAGCCCTGACCTCCTCAAAACTGGTTCAAATCTTGTGAAATGTTTTTGTTATGTGATCAGAATATCTTAGATTTTTTTAGATTTTTATGGCATGATGTTTGAACGTGAGCAATCCAAAGAATATATGCGACTATCTTCGATATTGTTTGAGTTTCAATGAAGTATAACTTGAAAACTAAAGATCAGATAAAAAAAGTTATCAGCACAGAGATGTCGGTTTCAAGTAAATTTTCAATCTGTAATATTTCAAAAATTCTGGAAGGATCCAAAGTTGATAAAAAATTGAAAAAAATTTAGTTCTTCCATGATTTCACGAAAACCGTGCTTTTTCCGGTTCAAAATTTCAGAGCATACATATGTGTTGATTTAGAAAATATGTGTAGTAATTTGATCATGGGCCCAGAGTTAGTTTCAAAGCTATAAATTAAGTTTTATGGCATTTTTCTATGGCTAACATTATAAATATCATAACACATAAAAATAAAAGTATACGAGATTATAAATTAATGTCTACACTCTACAGCTATGTGTGATACGAGTCGATAACAATGTGACGTGACATGACAGTTTTTACAAAAATGACTCTTTTGACTTTCCAGAACCTTGACGACCTCCATATTTTTTTGAACATTGTGACATAAAACTTCAGTTACTATTGAAAGTTTTTCGACATTAACTTTTAATCTTCATGATTTATAGTTTTCGAGTTATACTTGATCGAGTTTTGGATATTGTTTTTCCGCACACATTTTATCAGCGACTTATGTTAAAATTTCTAAGAATCTTCGCATACGGAGAAGTAGTTTTACAATTAGGGATAAATAAGTAAATAAAAGAAGGACCAAAATGAAGCAAAACTCACGTTTTGTTGTGACGAACCTCTGTCTCTTGCAAACGAAATAACATCAATGAGCCATCTGGCTCCTTTCCATACAATATTAACTTGCGATTGTAGATCCTGTAATTTGATTAATTTGTCCTTAGCCACACTCAACTCGGAAGAGCTGAAAGCTTCCCTATGATTATGCTGCGCCAAAGCAGTGTCAAGTTCTAGGATGCAGCTCAATCTTGAGTATCTGTTTATCACATCTTTTTGATAGGTAATTAGGTGCACCATTTCAAATACTTGGATAGGTAAAGATAGCAGATCTCCTCTCTTCAAAAGAATTTCTCTTGTCCCAGGTACAGAGCATGCAGTTTCCGCCGGCGGAACTGTTATCAGGAACGACACGTCCGATGTTAAGTCTATCACTTCAGCATCGTACAATCGATGATTCAGAGAATCTTCAACATTTATTTCCATATATCCAAACAGTCGTCTCGCCGTCGCAGAAACCAAATCCACGAATAGTTTTTGTTGTTCAGTCCCTTGGGTTTCGTTCGCTGCGTTCTCCTTTTCTTCGGTATCTTCAATGGCGGATTGCTCACTCGGCTGAATCCTGGTCATTTGTTTCAAGTAGTCCCATTCTTCCCTGCGGATAAAATTTTTGTGATACTATAGCAAAATTTTTTTTTATCATCTGAGCCATAATCTTTTTACAACAACTGTAATGTACGCATTGGACTTTGGGTGTTTCAGTTTCAGTGAAAATCTCCTATGTAGATAGGTAATAATGAAGTTTTGCCTGTTCAAGTTCTTAGTAATGTCGTTCACGGGATTATTCTAAGTTAAAATTGGTTCAAAATTTTTCTGCATGTAACGAATTTGTTTGTACCAAAAGTGATTGATCGTGATTAATTCTAACTATACTTACGCAGAGACATGAGGGTTGTCACGTATCTTGCAGTGAGGTAATACATTTGGAGTCTTGGATGGTACAACAACCTGAATCAAGTCAACGCTGCTCTGCATTTTTAGATATCCTAGGTACAAGCCTTTGGATAGCTTGATGCTGCTGACCTGATGATAGGTCATCTGATCCTGGATGCTGGCCATAAGAATATCAGCAACACTGCTATCTTCGTGGGTGATCAGTTTTTTAGTAACTTTGCTAAGCGGCAGCCAACGGCTATTCAAAACAGACACCAGCTTTGGCGATTTAACGTAATTTATAGTGGACAGAACCATGGTTCCTTGCACGTCTCTTATTGGTTTATGGTACAACTGACCCAAGTCTTGTATACAAAGAGCTGCCTGAAAAAAATTCCGTAGTTAGATAGGAATCATTACCACTCCGGCTTTATACGCACATGCATAAGAGTGCACAAATCATTGTTAATGAGTTAAAATTATCAATGATGACGTTCATTTGGATCTCATGGGTGAAGATTGACCTATCACTTCAGGAATTCAAAGTACCTTTCACGAGTATACTTCCTTTTTTTTTTATTGGATCTTCAAATCCATTTCTTTTCCTGTACCAATTAGTGGTGTTTTGAAATTTTTTTGAACATTGAGGTAATAAACAGATACATTCGACACATATTTTCATTGCAAAAAACCTTTGGTTTTTCCAATTAAAATATAGCCAACTACGTGTTGATCCAAGCAAGCGTATAAAAACATGTTTCATTCATACAAATCCATTTTTTTTCGTATGTATTCTATGAAAGATTTTTTTGTATATTTTTTGTCGGATTCCAGGGTCATTATTTTATGAAAAGACTCTATCTTCGTACTGGATTTAAATACGATTTAAATGCTGAGCTATAATACAACTGGAGCTATCACTACATGGCTTTCAGCCGAGAAAGATGGCTCGGAGGTGAAGTACTGTCTCTTTCGCACTGTACAGTCTTTCTAAACACTTGTGCACCCCTTTCGCACGTGTTTCCTTTTATAAATCAGTAGCATTACATTTTAGCTTAGACTGTCCCACGCATGAGCAGTATCCGGTAGAAAGAGACAGCACTTTACCTCCGAGCTATCTCTCTCAGCTGAAAACCCACCACCGCAGTGATATTTCCAGTTGTATTATAGTTAAGTGGATCTCAAGCACTGTCAATATCGACAACGATTTTGAGCAAATTGGCAATGAAAACTGCCACCGCGGGTAGGGTAGCGCTACTTGTGCGACATCAGCACGGTCATTACATACAGGCCTTGAAACTCATTGAAATTTGCGTGGTGGGGGAAATACGCTTACGCTGCAGTTTTTGTTTTTCGACGCTGCCGCTAGTTCGCACTGTCGTAAGGTAATGTTCGCAAACATAACCTCTAAATTTCCCAAATTTTCCAAATGTACGTAAAAATGTTTGCAAGTATATCACTTAATACTTACCTCGAGAATTTTAGAAACAATATGATTTAATGGAGAATCTTTGTTGATACTGCCCTGCAATTTTTCTATCTTTTTCCCAAACAACCTTACTCTACCGTCCCGCCTCTAGCGGCCCCAACGGGAATTAAATGCTATTTCTTAAGCGTTCAGCCCCCACCACTAGAGTTTCCAGACCTGTATGTAAGACCGTGGATAGCAATATGACTAGCACGGACTATTCGCGGATTCTTATCATGCCATCATTGCTATTCGTTTGCGGATGACCCAGTAGTGTCGTATTGCAATTTCAAACTCCGAATAGTGTAGATAATATAATACTTGCTCTTCTAATGTTGTACTTAATTATCACACTAAAGCTACAAATACAATGGGTACTAAAATGATAGGTACAATACTAAATGTATAATAATACTGAATCACAATATTGATGCAATAAGTATCATTAGCTGCACAATTTTCCCGATACTGACAGCGTTTCAGATGGTATTTAATTTTTTAACAGTTTAATCCTGTAGCGATCTAATTCCGGAAATAGTTGTCTTTAATCGAGAATACCTATTTTTCCGCTTAATTGAATCGACGTGCATAATTTTGGAATATTTTTTGTAAAAGGCTGATGTTGTTCCAATGAGAACGTACAATGAAGAAAACTTCTCAACAAATAGCAGAGGACCGGCAAAATTGGTCGAACTGCGATGTCCAATCTGGAAAAATTTGTGTCGTTGGTGCATGAAAACGGGTGGATTGAAAAATCTATAAAAATATCAAAGTATACTGTCATAAAGTACTGCGTATTCCTTACGTTACAGATCAATCAGTGACCATGAGGTCCAAACGCACATTATAATTTAGAATTTTGACACGATATCGAAGTTAGCATGGTGACCAATGACTTACTTGCATTTGAGCAGCAGCCTGGAGCAATTTGATCCTAAAATGAATGGTTGAACTGCTATGACTTTTTTCCATGTCTTGTCTCAAAGATTTGACATCGTCCCAAGTACAAGCGACTTTCATGAGCCAGTGAAAATCGTTGTAAATACAGCTGGGATAGGTTTCGTCGATTTCGATAACCGGCAAGAAGTCCTCATTGGTGACTAGCACCTTATCTTCATGATACAACAAACACGCCAAGTAAACGCCCCTTCTCAAATTTTTCTGAAACTTACTCGTAGCTGTAAACAGTTGTTTGATAGTCGTCTTTTTCCTGTGATTTCTTCGCTGTACGGCCGGTGTTTCCTGCGTGTATTCTGGTCGCCTGATATCCGTAAATAACGTATCCAATTGCTGAAGGCGACCAGCGAAACGCGGCAAGCGGCCATCAATGTCTCTCCAGCCTAAAATAAATTAAGTTTTTCAAAAATCCAGTTATTCGTTCACGGGGTGAGAAGTGTTAGTATTTAGCAAACAGCCATCGTAATCGGTACTCACTACTTGGGGTAACGTGGGCAGGGGTGGACGGTCTAAACCTGCTGTAACCTTTCAGATTACCCGCGGCAGCTCTGAAATAGTATCTTTGCCCTTGCGTGAGATCGTCGACTCTGCACTCCCGTTGCTTCATGTCCAAAACTTCCCTGTCTCCGCATATGATGGAAAAATCTTCCCTGACGCTCCACTGTACCTTGAATTTAGTACAGATTGGAGAATCGTGAGAATCCGGCTCCTGAAATCTCACCGTTACGGAAGTTGTTCCGGTAACATCAACTGCCACCAGAAACGGCATATCTGGCGGACCTGAAATGCAAAATCGATCATTGAGATTGAATTTGCGTACTTTTTTGATGAAAGTAAACAAAGCGGTGATCATCTTACGGGCTTGATCAAATCCTAGCAACATTTTTCTCAATGCTCTGGCTCTCCTCTCCCACAGCGCAAGTTGCTTATCTTCGGCGTTACCTCCGCATCCTGTCAAATTATTCTGCGGTGTCGAGAAACTCGCTCTGTGACTTGGTGGCTCCAGAAGTGTAGTTCCCATACTAGTCGAACTGCCACCAAGCTCTTGGACTCTGTGCTCAGCCTCGGAAAGTAGGGATGCCAAATGACTGCCAAGCGACTCTGGCGATTTGACTAAAAATACAGAGTTCATGGTCTTACATAAATGGATGATCGATCTTTGTAAGGAAAGTCCCTACAGAAAGGCCTTTCTTTCTCTATCTCTCTACCCAAAATGGTTGCTTCATTTCGGTTGTGTACCAATTTTTCTATTATATTCTTTGGCATTAAGTAGCATGAAAGCTGGAAATGATTATACAGCCAAAATTTTGATTTATTGCCAGTGTTTGACTCGTCTATCAAGTATTTTATAAATATTTTCTTTCGTAACAGTGGCCATGTGTACAGTTGACTTCCGTTATGCTACATTACAAAGTTGTAAATCTGAGGCTGTTTTTCTTATTTTCAAAAAAGTTCGCTTTTTAAAAATTTTATTCATCTTGAGTAACCCAGTCATACTTTCAGATGAATGCCTTCTGCTTCCGGTATTAACTCAAGATCTGAATGTGCTGTAATACATGAGATTCGGGTACGTTACGTTGATGTAACCATGGATATTTAGGGCAAACCATTTGCAACGTTGAGATTATCTGAACTTCAGTTAACCGTATAAGAAAATAAAACATACGCTCATATTACGCAAAGTAGACTTTTTCAAAGTTAGTCCAAAGTTGTAAAATAGTGAGTTTTTTCCAACTTTAACCTCGTTTTAATACTTCATACCGGTGGTTCATTCTCTATTTTAAATGAACATCAGGACACAATCTGAAAAGGATAACTTCTTCCCTTTCGGAAAAAACCCTCAACTTGAGTGTAAATTCCCACCTTATTTTTTTTTTTTCAAGGGAAATTAACGTTATCTATGAGTTGGGGGTACGAATTTACATCGATGTTGCGTTTTTTCCGTGAGGATTACCTTACAAGATTTCAAATATTTATAGGTACTCTGGACACTGACAAATTTTCTTCAACAGCTTATTTACCTCAATAAGGTGAATGGTAGTAAACAGAAAATGATGCAGTTACCACCCATTTTTCATTGGGAGATTTCGTTTTTGCAAATAGAAAAATCACTTTAGTAGACAATTTGGTATGAGGCTGAGTTAAGTTTCTTTCACTGCGATGAATGACGGAGCAATTATCTATATTGCGTCTGCTATACCTGTTATAATTGACCCTGACGTGTCTTACACATTATGTTGCGTGTATAATGGAGTAAGATCGTAAGCGCCATTATACAAACGTCCGTCATTCGAAAAGTTGAAAGGTCGTCAAATTATTTTGTGCTTGTATTTACGCGAGAAACATAGAAATCAGTTCAAAAACATTCAAATTGAATAATCGATAAGTTAGAAGCAAAAGGCCGTATGTGGATGTACACGGCTTTTGGTATTCAAAGGATGACCTAAAAAAAATAGTAACGTAAGGGTGGAATATCGGGTCTGTCCATATCTGTATACAACTTCCTACTTTTAATTTCTCAACTTGATAATTCTGAGAAAATATTTTGTTCTCTTTATTTTTTTGAAGCAAATGGTAAAAAAATAGAAGTCATTAGGTATCGCATGTTTAGGCAAAACCGCGTTTTTGGGATTTCTGATCTTATTTCACTTGACACACGGATGTCTTGTGGGTTTGGTTTTTAAATATCAGTTAGTCAGGTTGTCGGTAAAATATATGAATTGTTTCCAAGGAGTAAATTATCTTCATAATGCAATGAGAAATGCAAACGTTGGTATAATGTATCGCATTTATTGTTAAACAGACATGAGTTGGCGAGCTGGGTATTAATTGCACGAGTGTGTATTATTACCGAAGTGAAACGTGGAGCTATAAACAATTGATATTCACACCACGTGGAAGGCAACTAGCAAAATATTTTAACGAGTGAGACATGCAGTGAGTTGTTATTTTCGTTCATTACTAATTAAAATGGTGATGAAACAGGATAAAATTAGCTGGGTACAGGTAAAAGAGGATTACTGTGAAGAGTTACCCTTGACATTTAATTCATGAAAATTTATCTCGCTGTTGGTGATAAATGTTGTGTTGATGTAAAGTTTTGCCAAGCAACTCGCCAGCATCATCTTGAAAACTGCGTTCGCTTGGGATCAAATTTCTTAACTATTACATTCTGGGGCGATGCCGCTCGATCAGCTCACACTCAAAATCATTGACCACTCATAATCATTTTGGTATTATGGTTATCGATTTGCTCGACGGCACTAAAAAGTTGGAGATAATGTGTTTCCAATTGAAACATAATTGATATCGTTTCATTCACTTCGTTGCTGGCTGGATAATTAAAAAATCTTTTTTTTATTGCAACAAATGATGAGCTAGGTAAGGAACGGTGTAAAAAGAATTCAACATACAAATCGCGTTTAATCAATACGATAATTATGATGTTTTATAATCGGCACTAAAGTTATGCCATAAAAACATAGCGTGTAATGAAAGATCGTTGAACTTGTTTGGCAAGGAAAACCGCTGGGATAGGTATTCCTTTTTTTGTTCGTCCTCGTTGTGTCGATTGATTGAAATCTTTTTTTCAGTTCCTTCGACCTCGACTTCGCATTCCCGTTTCATTTCCAACTCTTCTTGCAGATGTCATCAAACTCGATATTTCGCTGAACTTTCCTCTCGTTTATAGAATGCGCATAATCTTATAACCGGATAACGCGTTCCGCGGGTAAACTTTTCACTTTCGATCATTGGACATGGCGTAGGAAAAACTCGCCGTCGGTTATCACACTTTAAAAGAACTTGACAAAATATCAGAGACGCAAACGAACGTTGACATTACCGCGAGTCGAGTAACAAGTTGCCGCTGGCAACCGGGCAGAACAGGCCGAGAGCTAAGCAAAGCCAGTGACTGTCAGACGGACGGGCGACTGACTGAGAAAGGAACAAATCATGAAGTACCTAGTGGTTACCGTCTTTACACGTATTTACGTATACTATACGCTTTCGCAGGTGAGCGTAAGACTGTGTAGAAGTATAACATGTTTGCAGGCGTGTAAGTCGGCACCAATAAACCGAGTTGCGACTATACTCTGCGTTGATGTGGCCGCGCGGGTTTCTGGTCACATGGCGCATGGAAGTGCTTCTCGAAGGTACGTATATACATATCCTCGACATATAGGTATACGTATGAGGTTCAATCCGTTCAACGTTGTGGAACATGCTCTGCGTTGAAATTGAGCACATCGTTGTCCGTAATGAAAATGCAATACTAAAAGAAATCCGTCCATTTTTTTGCCACTTTCCATTTCAATATTTAGAACTATTGTGTACGGCTTGTCGGGATGTCGACAAACTTTTTCGGTAAGACGATGGGCGCAGGTAATATAGTTTTCGTGTGATACAGCGTGTCCCATAATTCGTGGATAGTAAGTTTGCTTAGCGGTGTTGTAGTCAAAAAATTAATTGACGAAATATGCGACAAAGCTGTACATCCGCTCATTATACATTTTCCTTTGCTTCTGATTTACTCAAAATATAAAAATCGGGTGTTTTCAGCTCTCTAATTAAACATATGAACGTAAAATTTAGGCATTTAAAATGGTAGATGTGATATGACTGATAATATAGCAAGTAGTTATTTCGTGCGTTGAAAATAATGTGCAATGCAATATTACCTTAACCTGTTTTACCGACCAGCATAGGTGGCGCTTTATAAAGAAAGCTAATCTAGGTTTTCTGTATTCCCTGCTTAATTTTCAGCTTTCTTCTACGCGCTCATGTTGTAACAAGCTCATGTATTTTTTCTTCTTCGGTTTACTACTTAATAAACCGTATGCTTATATCAAGACCCTCAACAGATTTGGACGAAACTTTGGTAACACGGGGGGAGTTTGAGAACACGAAATGCAAAGATTCATCGTAGCGGATCCAAAGACTTAGCAATATTGAAATTCTGGACCAAGTTCTACTGAAATAAAATAGTTTCTTTTGTATTCTATTTTTGTCTGCTATTTTGAATTCCTGAATTTAAAGTTTAGATTATTGACTGACTTGAGAAAACAACAAGATTTTTAAACTTTTAGTCAATCAGACGTTATGATAAAAATATGGGTCCCTGATGTGTGAATGGTTAGTTTCGTTGCATTATACCTATTGGGAATGAATGCATGGCTAAGTAATACGGCTCTGAGAACTTGAATACCAATAGATGGTTTCAGGTCAATTATGTAAATAGAAAAGCACAGAAAATTTAGTGCTTGTAAGGCTTTAGTTTTGTCTCATAGAATAAATAGACTGGAAAAAAAGGTGCAAGATGTCTTTTAAAATTAAATACGGCCAATTTAAAGTAGTTAATTTTTTTGCCACCAGTCGTTGCTACACCGGATTTTCATTCCTAATCGCTTCGTCAATATGCGCAATTGTGAAATAATTTCATCTGCATAACGCATTCTCGACCACAGTTTCAAGTACCTCGCTTGAACACCAGATTGTGAAGTAATAGATTATAATTTTTACAAAGTTTCTCCACCTGCAGGTGTTACGCCCCTGGGATTGTTCTCTTGGGCGCGAAACTTACACACTAGAGTTTCTTAGTTAGGGTAAAAATACTCTACCAATCCGAATGGCCACTTTCAAATTGATTAGCCCTAACCTCGCTTATGCAGATACTATTTGTATTCTCGGGTTGGCATACAAGCGTCCTTTGTTGGTTGTATTAGTATTCTCTTATTATTGTTCGCCATTTAAAACGGCTGCTACTCGTACGTCCTTGACCCTCTTATTCTGCCAAAGGATAAACTAGCTTTTACCGAAAACACCTGATGACTGCCAATAAATTTTCTGCATGCTGAGATTAGGGTCATAATATGCAAATTGAGTGCTAAACGACAACATAAATTCAGTTGAAAAATTTGAGGCGTAACACCACTGTAAAAACAAAAGAATAGCGCATTTTTGGTCACTTTTTTTAGGTAGAAGATAAGGTAATAAGATAATAATATTTAAGGAAGTTATTATAGGCATATATTTAAGTAGAATGCAAAAAATTATTATGAACAAATATTAAAAAATGGCGACACTGAAACCATTTTCGCGAGACATGTTGAATTCTGCGGTACGCTATGTGACTGGTGCAAATTTGAAATCGAGAAAAAAGAAAAAAACTACGTAATCTACATGTCTATAGCTAGAGAAATGCGTAGGGAATTTTGAAAATATTAATTTTTGTGTAATTGGCGGGTATTTGAGTGAAAATTTTCAATTTTCGACTTAAAAACGTGCACTTATTTGTTAACAAATAATGCTTAAATTCACTTATCGAAAATCCCCTACGCATTTCTGTAGCGATTAATACGTAGATTAAGTGATAATTTTCCTCATTCAAATTTGCACCAATTATACTGCGTGCCGCATGTCTCGCGAGAATGGCTCCAATGTCACTATTTTTTTAATATTTGTTGATAATAGTTTGTATTATACTTAAATATGTGCCTAATAACTTCCTCAAATATCATCTCATTATCTTTTCGTCTATGTAGAAAAAAAAGGTGTATTTTACCCAGTCAAGAATTTGCAAACGATGAACTAAACGGCAACGTTGCCATACGATCATTTTGAAGTTAGTAACGTTATGGTAACCATTCATGCTGAAGAAAAACCGTTATTTTGCGATTTTTGAACTGTTTGAAATTCAGTAAACCGTAATAAAACAATATATACTCGTATTTTGCAATCTTAGTTCCTTCAAAATCATTGTACACCTAAGAAAATAGTGATTTTCTCCCAATGTTCCGTGACGGTAACGTTGCTAACTTCAATCTTGTGACGTAAGACCGTTCTTTTAATGTTCACATTTCACGGATAAGAGTCTGGAATTTTGAAATGGCATAAAATATTTTAATACATTTGTCAAAATATGTAAGCAGTTTCCTGCATAGGCTACAGACAGAATACTGTGTAACAGAATAATCACATGAATTTTTAATATTAGTTGATCAATCATCCGAGGTTTAGTGTATTCGTGACTTAAACTTTTCTTTGCTATCTTTGGCAACGCAACTACGTACGTAATTCTCAAATCAATTTTCAGTACAAAAAAAATTGAAACGAAATGATTTGCACAATTTAATCTTAATCAAGTACCAATTTCTACTTTTTTTTCATGTAATTACCTTTATTATATTTATAAAAAAATTTATAAAAGAATTTATAATTTAAAAAAAAAGTGCAAGCGCAAAAAAGAAAGAGGAGGTAATTTTACATAAAAAAGCTCTTCGATTTTTTTTTTGATATCGTCAAAACTGTGGGCGCTAGAATTTTTTTAAAACAACGGTTGAAAATCCAGCTCTGCCGTTAAGTCCTGCCTCAAGAATTGACGACGCGCGCGCGCACTTTCTGCCTAACTTGCTGTAACTTTTTCGATCTAATCAAACTTAAAAACATAAGAAGTATATTGGAAATGAATATAAAAACTTGTTCAAAAACCTGAAATAAATAGTAAGAAGCCGATTTTTCATTTATTTATCAATACATGAAGTAACGTGTTGTGAACTTTCCCGCTTTTTCAACATAAATTGTTTTTATTTAATCAATTTCTACAGAAAAATTCTGCGATTGGTGGATTTTGCTCTTGAAACAGTATCCTTGAAGGTATATGGGATGACAAATGATAATTCAATTTATTGAAAAGAATGTAGGTCTTTGAAAATTTCTTGAAAAATTTGTTCTTCTTTTTTAACGTCCAATTTCAAGTGACGATTGCATTTTTTCAGACTACTAACCAAGATTCGGGTAGTATAAATTTTGAAGTTTGAAATGTTTCCTTTTCAACTGTATAAACGGTTTTCTAAGAAGACATCAATAAATAGATTTGTTTACAAAAAAAGGAAGAAGGATAATTCTAGAATTTGAAGAGGCAGAAAAACGGTACAAACAAACACCTATAGCTTTTAAAATGAACATCTTATCAAATTTTTATTTTATGCAGGCAATTGGCACTTTCTCTATAAGAATCGAATTGAAAAAGGTATTGGCCAAAAACTGTAATTTCAAAACTAAATTGTTTACATTTGCCGGAGACAATAATACGGTGGTAAACTGTTTCAGGTAGATTCTTTACAATTAGATACAAAAGAACGCTATTCCTCAAAGTTTGTTCATCTCGCAAACCATGTCATTTTTTTTCTTTACAACATTACGCGCCTCTATCGGATTTATCGCGCACTACTCATTTCTGGCCTCACTAAGCGGCTTGTTAGTCATTTTACGATATGGGTCACCTTTTTTCTGTTCTACTTTATGGCTAGCACGATTAAGGACAAGCCAAAGAAAGGATAGGTTGAGTGGCCTATGTAACCGAGCAAATTGGTGACCTCACCACGCGCATGCGCAGAGTTCTTTATCAATAGGTTTTCATGTAGGATTGTCAAAAGTATTATTTAAAAACTCGATTTTGTTATGACTGGGGTATAAAAAAGTGAATGTCATTGGTTTTCGTCAATACTGACCTCGTAATTGATTAATGCAAAATAAATGCAACTTCTGTATACAGTTCGGATTTTACATAGGGATTAAGACTAATCGTACCCAATTTATTTTGATGTACTCTCTGTCAACACAGAACATTTTCATAGACGAAAGCTAAAAAAATGAGTTTTCTCAGTTGTTGAGTATTGGGTTCGAATATTGATTTCATTATTATTTTGTCTGTAACGATTTCCACATGAATGATGTAAATTTTACGCTATTTTGTACGAACTGAAAGATATAGGGGAAAAATGCGGATTTTGCACCAGAATGTACAGAATTTAACACGTAATCATATAAAATTCTTAACAAGATATATTAAATTTTTCCTTGAAAATACCTGCAGATTCAACGAACTTCGTTAACAAATGCTTGGTCAACCTCATCCTGATTCACTAACTTTATATTTTCACTATTTATCCAGTGCAGAATCTTCAACACAGGTTTAAAAAAAAAAAAGAAACAGAGACTGTATCCTCTGCCCTCGAGCAAAACTGAAAATGATTTGGAGCTTTAAATAGTAAGATACTATGCCTGTATCTGCCAGTGTGAATTATTCTTGGTGGGGGAACTCATCATAAAAACCACTGATACATTCCTTTTGACAAAGTGCTTGCGTTTCTTTCATAAAGAAGGAAAATATGATATCATTGGCATCCGGCCGTAGTTACATGCACGCGCAGATACTTTTTATTCTCTTTCTCTGTAACTAATTCAACTCTTGCGGTCGCTATATTATTGTGAATATTTCCTCCTTTTCGTTTAATTGGTTGTTCTTTTCCGTCATAAATGAAATGTGAACACATCGATTAAACGCGGGAAATGTACGCGTGCGTCGAGGTTTTATTATTCTCTTTAGTCTTAATTCTAACAGTTCTTAACATCCTAAACAATTTTTTTTCTGTACAAATTTCCTAGTCTAACACGTCCTGACAATAAAGTCACTTTTTGTCGTTTTAATCCAATTTCACTGAAACCCTTACAAGTATATTTAATTACACTGAGTTCAATCGTTCAAATGACGTAAAGTAAATGATTTGCCTGTAGAATAAAAAAATCTCATTCATCTATTCACTAATGCGTCATTACGAAACGTTCTGCACGCTATTGTCATTCAGCTGAACCAAATGTTTTTTTTTTTTAAATTTACATCGATTTTCCGAACTTTCTTAGTGACCAAATAAGTGCAATCATAAACAATGTCATTTCCCAAAGTTTCATATAAGTCACCGCTCACGAGAAGAAAACTGTATGAAAAACCATTGGCTGAATTTGTGGCTAAAACATGAAGACTTGACAATCCTGTTAAGGGTGTCGATTCAGACTATAGTGTCAATTTCTTGGTGTTGTTCTGAATTTGAAGTTCAAATTTGGGTCATGTTTTCCGCTCAATTTCATCGTCTCAATGTCAAAAAAAAAAATATAGCAATGTAGCCCATTATACTTGCCTCGCGTTACAATTAGCCAGAAGAAATTTGTTTTCAATGCTGGGTGAAAGCCATAACACAGATATCATGTTTCGCTTTCAATCCAAGCTCAAGACAAGCAATATTTGGCTATAGTAGGGTTGTGCGATGAATCGATTGATCGTAGATTAAGATCATTTGTTGTTCCAAGTAATGGATTATAAAAAAAAAATTAGTTAAGCACAGTAATTGATTAATCGGAAGAAGAATTAATCGATTTTTTCGCTTAATTGATTAAACGGAAATCAATTATTTTGGAAAAGCATTAATTGTAAGGGTAGACTAATCATAGCTCCCAATTTATCGAAAAAAGATTAAAAGAAAATATTATTCATCAAAGTTTCAGATTAATCGCAAGAAACAGGTAATAAACATTACTGATCGATCGATTAATAGAAAAACCGATTACACGTTTAATTAAGTAAACAAACTATAGGCGCTTTTGGGGCCCTTTTACTTGGTTCGGTGTGAGATTCCGAAGAAAGTCGCACTTTCCTACTTCTCCGCAACACTCCATCCTTGAGGAATTGTTATTGCGGGAATGCAAGGAGGAAATCCATTTCAGATTTAACGCACCATGATTACTACTTAAATTATGTGAGAGAATTCTAGTAATTATCATTGTGTGACGCCTATAGGTGAAGTGAGTTTTCCTACAGTGCTAACTAATTACTGAAGTGGGTTTTCCAAGAATTGGACGACATTGTATTGAAGACAGATGAGCTTTCAAAAATGAAGATTCACATTCAATCAAATGATATATTTTTTCTTCCGAGTAAATTTATTCTAGTGTTACGTCTGGCCTACTTTCTGACCACTTATTACTAACCTGCCAATTTTCTCAAATTATTTTTCTTAACCATTTTGTCTCCTACTTGTCTTTTTAAGATTAGCTACATTTGCTCCCCACTACTCTGAATTCTTACACTTTGTCTCAAGCTTACTTTTATTTCGACTTTTTTAAACTAGGTATACTTCTAGTCTATTCTTCAACAAGTCAATTTACAATTCATTAGTATTCCATACTGCGTAAAGAATGTCAATCCCAGATATCAACAAGCCGAATACTTCTAAATCATTCTCCAAATATCAATTCCAACATTTATAATAATAAACAGAAATCCATTTCGTACGAGCAAACGCGTTCATACTCCATATTCTTTACTGTTATACATTAAACTATTTATACTGTAACGTGGCATATTTGATACCCGTTACAAGGGGCTCCTTGAACCCTGGGTGGAACCAAAATTTAGGAATTTCCGAAATTGAGTCGCGAAGTCTTTGCAAAGGAGCGCCAGGACTAGAGTCACGCATCCGAAATTACCAGAGGAGACATTTTAGCGAATAGCGTAAGATATTTCAGGTTTTTTTTTTTTTTTTTTTGTTTTTCGAGTTACAACGGCATCAGGCAGGAAGTCGGCACCGAATTCGAGGAAATTGCAGAGTGGCGGACTAGCGACAATTGCGCAGGAAGGATGTCGAGGCTGCGGAGGGGGAGACAACGCACATCCCCGCATCGCGGGAATCCAAGGTGGACGCGATTCCCGCTGGCGGCCGGCGCGCCGCAGCCTCTCCCCCTTCGCCCCGCCTAAAATTGACTAGCGAACTTGCGACGTACCGACTAGCGACGAGGAAGCACCACGCTCACCACCAAGACGCCCTGGAGCTGCGCGGAGGACGAGATTGTGATTTAGCGTTAAGTTCTGCGTCGCGATGCTACTAAAGGTGCGCGTCGAGTTGCGCAGTCGACGAAATCGATGACGGGTTGATTATTGCGTATTCTTGTGGGTATGACGTCACGTATGGGGTGACGTATCGAGATCCGTGTTGCGGCAGGTCGTAGGTTTTTGAAACCACTCTAGTTCTGGCGATCGTGATAAGTAGTCACGTTTTGGGGAGTTTCGCGAAGTAATGGAGTCGCCCAAAAATCGCGAGGGGAATGGAAAAGGGGTTGCAAGGATGTAGAAGGTAAGCGCTGCTTCTATCCCCGTGATTGAATTTCGAGCATAATTAGGAAAAGGCTTGCCGGGTAACGGATAGCCGTTTTGGATTTGCGTTGTAGAAAAGTAGTCGAAATTCTTTTGCCGATTCTTTTGCTTGATGACCGTAGCCTGAGTACGCGTGTTAAAGTAGAGTAAATTTTGAGTTCTTGAGAAAGTTGAGTAGAGTCACGGGTTTTAGTTGAGTCCCTCTCGTTTTTGAAATTAAGTACAGCCAAATTCCGCTGTACCGGGTCGAGTCGCGTTATCGGTTTTTTCAGTGTCACCTCTCGAGTAGGTCGTGAAGTGCCGAATTGGAGTGCTCGGATTAGTGAATAACGTTTCCGAGGATTTTGAGAAGGTTTGATTTCGGATGCGATAGTAAATAGTTGAGGTTACGTTTAGTTGCGCCTGCGCTTAGTTCCGTACCCGTTTAGTTAAGATGATGTTAATTGAGCTGTGTTACCTTAAGATTGTGTTTAGTTGAGGTTACATTTAGTGGCGCTTGCGCTTAGTTAAGTTGCCGTTTATTTAAGATAGTGTTTAGCCGAGTTGAGGTGATGTATAGTCGAAATTGCCGTTGCGTTGAGCAGCGGTTGAGACGAAAAATTCGAATATTGAGTTTTGGTTGCGTCCGAAGTATAGTGGCGTTTGCGGATTTGTTTAGTTGAAATAAGTAGGAAATAAGCTTTAGGTTAAGTTATGTTGTCACGTTTAGATTTAGGGCAGCTCGCGGTAGCGTCGAAGCTCCGAGTCGGGTGAGATCTCGGGTGAGATTGAGGACGCCGTCTGTTCGGTAGCCCGACGGCGCACCGTCGAGAAAGTAGTTTTAGTTTCGGTTTCGAGCAACTGTCACTATGGAGAAGAAATTGCGAATTTGCAAATTGAGAATAGCGTATGGAGATTTTGTGATTGTTGGGTGACATTTTAGTTGGGGAGCCGAGAGCTCAGTAGAGTAAGGAATAGTGTAGGTTATGTGTAATTTTCTGTTTAATTTTAGAATCGCGACGAGCGACTTTTGGATTATTGAAGTGAAAACTTCTTTAACGGCGCTTGGCACTTTTTTAGATGGGTACAAAATGTTAAACTCGCGTCCACGGTTCGCGTCAGATCCGTAGCGCGTCAGATCCGTAGCCTGATCGAAAAGCGTAAGACGGATGGAGAGGGGGTAATATCCCCTCTCTTTCTACCGTACGGCGAAAATGTATGCCTGCTACGTCTGTCTCGTTGAAGTGGCGCTGGGCGCCTGCGCGCGTGTATTTGTACTACAGTCTGCTACGCGAATCCACAGATGGTGACTGCTGATGTGTCAATCGTTTGTATACTTGTGAAATTCGTGTATATAAAGTGCTTAAAAGATGGAAATGGAAGAAAGTGAATTTATTAACGAAAAAAGGGACGAAGAAATAGCGAAAGAAAATAAGTGAGTACTTTATAAAAATATACATATGTACCTACTAGGGTGTTTCAACAAAACACGAATTTTTTTTTTTCGTATGGTGTCCAAAAATTGATAGTATACCTAAAAACAAAAATTTTGGCGCCAATATGAGCTCTTAATATCAATAGTAAGGTTTGCCTGTATCCATTTGTTTATTTTCCATTTAAATAACACGGGAAAATTTTTTTTTTATATTTGCATTTTTATTACTTTGGAACGGTTCATCGTAACAACAATCTGCAAAAAGAAATTTGTAGGAAATTTCACGCTCTACAAAAAACGTCTGAAGATCAAAGTTCCTCAGATCAACCGTTTCAAAGATATCAGTGATCAAAAATAACACTAATCAAAAATTTCAAATATTTTCCAATAAAACTACAAAAAATATCATATGCCATATTTATATTATTTTTTACGGAAAATTACTTTAATTCTGTTAACCTGAGCCTGTAAACTTTTTTCTTTGCTAATTAATTCAATACTTAACTCACAAAAAGCACAAATACATAAATATATAGATTAAAAATATCACATAAATGACTTTTGTGCTTTTTGTGAGTTAAGTATTGAATTAATTAGCAAAAAAAAAAAGTTTACAGGATCAGGTTAACAGAATTAAAGTCATTTCACGTAAAAAAATAATATAAATATGGCATATGATATTTTTTTGTAGTTTCATTGGAAAATATTTGAAATTTTTGATTAGTGTTATTTTTGATCACTGATATCTTTGAAACGGTTGATCTGAGGAACTTTAATCTTCAGACGTTTTTTGTAGAGCGTGAAATTTCCTACAAATTTCTTTTTTCAGATTGTTGTTACGATGAACCGTTCCAAAGTAATAAAAATGCAAAAATAAAAAATGTTATCTAAATGGAAAATAAAGAAATGGATACAGGCAAACCTTACTATTGATATTAAGAGCTCATATTGGCGCCAAAATTTTTGTCTTCAGGTATACTATCAGTTTTTGGATACCATAAGAAAAAAAAAAAAAATTCGTCTTTTTTTGAAACACCTTAGTACCTACACATTATAGATGTAATATTTGTAATATGTTGATACTTTATAGCGTTAACCTATATATATGCGCGACAAATTTTAGCGACATATTTGAGGGAAATCGTTTCTTTTTTAATAATACATTAAAGCAATGCGCGCCTGACTCATTGGTTCTTGATATTAGGAGTATCAATTGTGATACTGACCACATTGGCTTATCCAGTGCTTTGCTAGTCGAGTGTGAAAACGTGTATTACGTATAAAATCAAAAAATACGATACCAAACAAATAATTTCAAGTGAAAATAAATGAAATAAAATAATAATAAATAATATTCGTTTTTCAGAAAAACAAAAGAAAAAAAGGAATAAAGATCGGAAATATCAATTTGCATGGCGTCAGCGTAGAAAAAATTAAAAAAAAAAAAGATTCGAAGGAAGAAAAAGGAGAAGAAAAAAGAAAAAGACATCGTGAAAATCAAAGGGCATATTATTTAAGTAATATAAAATGTCATGTTTGTCTACGATAGCGCAATAAATGAATATTGTATTTTACCACATAAATGATAGTACTTTTATACTGATAAATAAAACAATCCGTGCGAAATTATTCCTTAACCATTCCAACATATTCAAAAATGCACAACGTTGATGTTTAAGTTTTCACTTCTGCCGGCACTCCCGGAGTGCAACCCGTCCTTTTTTTTGTTTTTGTATCACCGCTATTGTGAAATATAAAATTTTATTTTACTTCTTTTGTTAAGTAGCGTGTGGTTTTCGAGTGTCTCTCTCTCTCCAAAAATTACCCCTCCCCTCTCCGCGGTACTGAGCTACCGAGCATATTGCCGAGGTATAGCGCATTAACGATTTCGAGGCGTGTTGATCACGCCAGGCGCCCAACAAAACTTCGCGATATTGTTTTAGATCCAGGGTACATCGTGGACGCCAAATTATTGTGCACGCGGTATGTTCTCGGTCATTTTCTCCGAGTGGTCGAGGAGCGGGAAAAATCCACGTCACAATACATACTGTACATCCTCATCAAAATCAATTTTTTTCCCTTCCGTCATTCCTCGCGCAGTGAATTTAGTAACACGTCATCACGCTCAACGATGAGCTCGAACCTGAAAGTGTATATGGGAATCACGGAGCCAATCATGTTTGGATGGGAAGAGATGGCTTTTGAACAACTCTACAAACTGTGTATCTATATCTGCATTACCCTAGCAGGACAGCGCAGCTAGTGGACAAACGAGGAACACAGTTCAGTCATTCTAACAATGACAATCCCCACCACTTAAAAATAACCGAGTTTATAGACCTGTATGTAAAACCGTGATGCGAGTTGATACTTCGGGTGCATACTGCTGAATTACTTCTTCCGATAGCCGCTCATTAGAAGTAGACATCTATCCAACAAAAATTAGTTGAAAAATATTAAGAATTACCGAAGTCATTAATCGTCAGGTTTGTTCCAAAAATGCGAATGACCAAACAGTCGACGCGACGAAATCCCGAAAGTCAAACCACCAACCGTTAAAAACGTAGAAAGACCATAAATGCGAAAAGCTTACTTGTAGGAAAATACAAATTGAGAACGTAAAAGTGTATAAATAAATTTATACCGGCATTTTTGTTTAAAAATAAGTATTGCCAAGATTACGAAGGCTAAAATATTGAATTGCAAAAATACCGAGGAGTCATAAAGTCGATTTTTCAAATGTCAGACTGGCGCCTCTGTCGAAAATCTATGAATCCAAATTTATCAATAACGACTGACCAAAATCCCGAAACCAGCTAAAGACAGAATGACTAGACTGCCGAAAGGTTGGATAATGTCAGAAACACATCTATTCTCCGCAACGTTACACATATCCCATGGCCGGTGTCTAGTGCTATCCAGCGTAAGTCTAGATAACTATGACAACTGTATTGCGGCCTCTCGGCTTTCTGGCCCTTCTGCATTTTGCAGATCGTAATTTTGCTCCCTCTGAACTTTGATTTCGGACACTCATTTTTCTGTATCTCCACATTGTGTGATTTGGTCATTCGGAATGCCGATTGTTCTGAAAATACTTTTTCTGATAAGTGAGCGTTCGGTCAAATGAACTTTCGAGTAAGCAGTTATTCTACTGGGTGATTTATCGAAAATCCCAACTTCAGTAAGCTGATCATTCGTTGTTTTAAACTTCGTAATTGTAAAATGTTTGATTTTCAACTAGTCAACTTTTTGGTTTTTCAGGATTTTGACCCCGTCCCTTAGCCTCAAAGATCGTAGAATTAGTATTGATCAACAAGTGTTTCCCCGAAGCAATTGAGGTGTCAATACAATTCGAAATTATTTTATAATCTCGGAAATTACATTGAAATCGGCGTTACTGAAATAAAATTCTGCATTAGTAATCAGCAAGGTAACCATTGGTACTTATGAGAAATCATTGAGGATTACAAGAACCTCTTTGTAATCCTAAGAAATCATGTAATAACTTAGAAATCATGACAAATCACGTAGTAAAAGTTAAATTTATTCAAGTAGTCTCTCGTAATCACTTTATGAAATGGAAGTAATGACGAAATTCGTAACATGGCGTCAATTTCTGCTCCGGTGAAACACCCCTTGCTATTGATATTTGTGTTAGTATAGTTCTTGCAGTACATCTCATTGTCAGATATGGCAGTAACGTGCTTGAGTAGTGCGTAACTATAGCATAGAAAGTAAGGAAGTCAAATACATGACATTTCCTGACATTGTCAATCGAAAGGTGTTTTACATAGTTAGCAACGTCTGTTTTTCAAACAAGTCGAATGATCATAGTTTGTATTCTGTACGACATATTTGTAGACTTTTGTAACAAAAATTCATAAACATGACGGTAAACGTACATGAAGCAGAAAAAAATAAGAAGGAAGAAAGTTCAAGAACTGTTCTTGTCAAATTCGATTGCTAACGTTCATCACCTACGAGCGGCATGTAGTTAGAGGAACTGTCTAACCTAACAAAACACAGAATAGACTGATGAAAACATGTCTGGACAGAAAGGACTGTCAACCCCGAGCAGAAAATCAGTAAACAATTCAATCCTGCCCGGCTGCGTGCCTATGAAACCATTATTATCTACTGCGAATAACTTTTTAGGATCACAATTTCTGCTTCAAGCTATTATAAGGTACATTTACGAATAAACCACACGCTCACACGCTCTAATAATAAAGTTTGCTGATTTGCTATACTCTGAGTTTTCCTAGTCGCGGAACTATCCGTGCGCCTGATTCAAGCGATCAAAGTTACAGCTCATATTCAGGTATATTGCGTCCAGGAAAACTCACGGTATATTGCTGGCAATGCACATTGATCGCCGTTCTTTCTATCTACTTTATAGTCTATCCTTTCACGCTTTACAAGACATTCGTGATAAGTATTTTTTCTTACAATGTATCGATCACGGTCTTACATATAGGTCTGGAAACTCCAGTGGAAGAGGTAGGTCATTTATTGAAGACACGTTGGTAGTTCACTGGTCGCCACTAGGTTCGTTGCGATCATTATACTTTCGGCGGCGCGGTCAGGCATGGGCGGGGGGTTTAGACAAAGACAGCGTTAGTCGGCCACGAATCTATCTCTCTGTCTTTGTTCTACCTTCACGTTTGAAACCTTCACGTTAATGGTTGGCATCAAAAAACCTTCATTGCCAGTCAATTCAAACGTAGCATCTACACCAATAATAGTGTGCCACCTAGAGCTTATGGCTTACCCAAGATTCATAAAACTGATGTTCCTGTGAGAGTTATTGTGTCATTTTTAGATAGTCCAACTTATAAATTAGCCAAAATCTTAAATTCATGGATAAAATTGGGTTTGACAAGACCAGCTTCATATGTAAAAGACAGTTTCAATCTAGTCAACTCCATCAATGGGTTCAAATTGCCATCGGATTACATTTTAGTTTCCCTAGATGTAGTACCACTCTACACTAATAAATCGTTGAATTTGGCTATTGATTCGATAAAAAGTCGTTGGGGTGAGTTATCACCGAACATCCCCGTACCACTCGAACAATTTTTAGTAGTTTTAAACATCTGCTTTGATGCTTCTATATTCAAATTCGATGATAAGATATTTTCCCAAATCTTTGGATTACCAATGGGCTCTCCCTTATCTCCAGTACTAGCAGACCTTGAGCAGACATTGATGACCTTGCAGGCCATTGCATAAAAAAACTGCCTTTTTTGTTACCTTTTTATTTTAGATATGTGGATGACATATTAAAAGCCATTCCTAAAGATTAAATCCCACAACTATTACAAAATTTCAATAGCTTTCATCCACGATTGCAATTAACTTCTTGGATGTAACAATCATCAATAACTCATATATCTTCGAAACTGATTGGTTCCAAAACACCACGTGGTCTGAAAGATATTCGAACTTTCATTCACATCATCCTAGATCCTATAAAATTGGTACAATAATTAACTTAGATGATAGGGTAATAAAAATAGCTAACAGTTGTTATCACGAAAAAAATCTTAAAATCATCAGAGATGTTTTAATTAAGAATGATTACCCGCCAGGCCTATTATATAGAATCATCAATCAAAGATACAAAAAAATCCGAGAACAAGACAACAATAACTTCTTGATCCCAACAAATAAAGACAACCTTTATTTCTATTCCATACGTTAATGGTTCGTTTGAATCACTGAACAGAACGTTTAAAAAATACAACGGACAATTTGTAGGTAAAAATGTCAATGACTTGGGCTTGTTTTTTGATACAGGGAAAGATAGACTACCGTTTGCAAAACAATCAAACTTAGTATACAAAATCTGTTGTAAGGATTGCAACAAGCCGTATATTGGACAAACTAGCCGTTGCTTAAATGTACGAATTAATGAGCATAAGAACAATTTCAAAGAATCAGGTGACCATCACACTGCATTTACAAAACATGCATTGTCTTTAAACCACCAGTTTGATTTTGATAATGTTAGGATATTACATAACGAACCTCGATATTATAATCGACTAGTTCTAGAAATGTGTAATATCGCCAATCATATTAATTCGGTAAATCTTAGGCAAGATATAGAAAACCTAAGTGAAATTTATATTAAACCAATCACTGATATGAAGTCGTAGGCAGTTGAACGACTTTTTCATCTGTACGCTTAAACCCTTGTAGCCCATACCATAATTTTTTAAATAAATACCATTTAAGGACTTGTCATTAATACCTTCCGTATGGATGTTGTAGGATCTTATTTAGTTTGTTACAGAAATGTCATAAGGGGCTACAAGGGGTTAAGAACGACCTTCTCACTTATTTCACACTTTTTATGTCTCTAGTTACTCTCCTCTTCTCATCTATGTTCACTCGGTACAAGAAATGGGTTTACATTCTACCCACTCATGCTCTCCAACTCTCTTTCTGTAACGATTTTTAGACAGAGGGGTTGTGTGTTAGGAAAAAATTTTTTTGACTAGTTCACCATTTTAACCATCAATAAACCTAATGGAGCGATGGGAGATAAAGAAAGTAAAAAAAGTGACAACCAACATCATAACTGTGTTATTTTATCGATTGACTTCTTACCGTTTTTAACATTTGATTACATTATATAAGGTTAGTTTCCTTTGTTTTTATACAGGGTGGTCCATTTAACTCTGCCACCGCGAATAACTTGGTTACTATTGATTGTACCGAAGAGTGCTTTCCGGAAAAGTTGTTGCATTTGAAGAGGGGAAATGAGTTTTGGAAGTGAATGTCATCTGAAGGTCATATTTTATAAGATTTCGGTGTTTGCGATGATTTTTTAAATGGGACTACCTATTTTTTTGCTCACTACAAGGAAGCTAACATCAAAACGCGTCCAACCATGTGCAACAACATGACCTTCGTATAACCTTCGGCTCCAAAATTCATGATTAAGTAATGGAGGTGGAAATTCAAGGAGAATGAATTGTATCGGCACATTCAATACTTTTTCCACGTAATTCATTTTATTAAATGCTCAAAATGTTGTCCATCAACCTGAATACACTTGTCAATACGCATAATAAAGGATTCCCTGGCTTTACATATCATTTCTGGAGTAATACTTGCACACGCATTGATGATACGTTCCTTCATATTCTCCCGTGTTGTTAGGACGTCTCGGTACACAATATCCTTGATCATTCCCCAGAGAAAGAAATCAAGAGGTGTTAAGTCAGGAGAACGCGCGGGCCAACAAACTTGTGCTCCTCCAGAAACTTCCAGAAATTACTCCTTCATTATGCGTAGTGACAAGTGTATTCAGGTTGATGGACAACATTTTGAGCATTTAATAAAATGAATTACGTGGAAAAAGTATTGAATGTGCCGATACGATTCATTCTCCTTGAATTTCCACCTCCATTAGTTAATCATGAATTTTGGAGCCGAAGGTTATCCGAAGGTCATGTTGTTGCACATGGTTGGACGCATTTTGATGTCAGCTTCTTTGTAGTGAGCAAAAAAATAGGTAGTCCCATTCAAAAAACCATCGCAAACACCGAAATCTCATAAGATATGACCTTCAGATGAGATTCACTTCCAAAACTCATTTCCCCCCTTCAAATACAACAACTTTTCCGGAAGACACTTTTCGGTACAATCAATAGTAACCAAGTTATTCGCGGTGGCAGAGTTAAATGGACCACCCTGTATACATAGTTTATGTTTCAATTTTTTTTTATTATTATTTCTACTTTTATTATATATTATTAAGGTTGTTCCGATTCAGCACCAACAATGTATTTTAAATAATTGTTTCCAATAGATGCATTAAATATGTCCTGAGGATGACTCTAGTCAGAGTCGAAACGTTGACGGCAAAATTTGTTGTTAACCAAAGACCTACATTTCCAAGATCCACCACAACGCTTATACTACAAGGTCAAAATCATTTTCAAACAGAAGTATATACAGCCATAAGATATATATACTCGTATATCATAATATTAAAACCGCAAGGACAACTAGTGGTTCTGCTAGAACCACGTGCTAAACGACACACAGAATCGTGGCTTCCAGCATTGTAGTTTCCATACGTATATTGTAAGACCGTGGTATCGGTACTTATCCGAACGATGATTAAGTTCATGTTTCGAATTTAGATAATTACACTGTATCACTTTGTAATAATCGTGACACAGCCATTTAACAACAAAAAATTATGAGGGACACGGGGGAGAGCGCTATACGGGCTTACACCACAAGACACGCTTAAATCGAACCTTGATAATTCCTCTTACGTTGCCCCAAAAACTGGACCAAATTTTGAGCCGAGAGCTGCTTGAACACTCAACACTGTCTCCTTCTTACTACTCCTTGGTTACAATGTTAATTAATTTTTCTAACTTTTGGTACACGTAATTGGTTTCGTTCCTTTCTACTGATACAGGGAAAATTGCTACCGCGAAAAATAGTCAGATAATGAACTTGTTTGAAAAGAGGAATCCGTCGAGATATTGGCTAAGGATAAGCCATGTATTGTCTGGTATGAAACGAAAGCGATGATCCGTAACAGCTGCCCGCCAAAAATGCGATAAAGCAATCAGCTCCTTCGTGCAGCTTTCAATTATTCTGTGGGCACATCTGTCGTGGATAAAAAACAAATTTCACTTTTGTGACTCCGAACACCAAACTTATGACACGTATTTTTTAAATATAATATTATGTCAGTCTGGTTGCAACTCAATCTGAATATCAAATATTAGCTGTCCTAAATCCACCCGAGAACTTCGCCCGTATTTTTCTCCTGGCACAAATATTGGAAATACCGGAAAGTTAACAGAGTTCCAAGGGATCTCAATGTCATCCCTCAGGGTTTGCCAAAAATTCGCAGTCTTATATAACGTAATCAGTTCGCCTTAACCCACGCATAATCTGCCTACTTTTTAGCTGCGAATTTTCCGGTTAAATTATTACATTGCTTGCTTCATTCCAAGCTAAAGAATTTGATGTGATTAGCAATAAGAAGAGGTCGGGATCACCTAAGATTTATTGATAAAAAAAAGAATGATTTCATTTGGTGAAATCATAGCTGCCCTTGACACAAATCTAAAAAAAAAAATGCTACAATTAGCTTCAGAAACTCAGAAGTTCTGGCAATTCCGTACGCATTACGTACAGCCTATTAGAGAGCCGTTGGGGCTCAAAAAATAGTCATTCGCTTATTTGTTGCTTATAATTTATAATACAAGATTTGATGAAAATCTGATTATACTTCAAACTTGAAATTATCCAAATGTACTAAAATAAGATTCGATTTACCTTTTTTTTATCATCAGTTTTATAGGATGAGCCACACAGTACTTTTTTCAATAACCAGAAATTTTCAAATTTGAAATGAATCAAATTTGATTCTGACCGTTGATTATCACAGATCAGGATACAATCATGGCATTTGAAACATCAATCTGGAGGTTTTGCGTTATTTGACAAAAAGATAAAAGTCGTTTCTCCCAGCTCTTCCCCCTTTCTTTGCAGGTATCGTCTATGAGACGCAATTTTTACCAGTCAATTCGATAATATAAATTCAACCTTACAGATAAAAACGGAGTATTTGATTCTTGTAATATGAACGCAGCATTCGAAGTATTCCGTATCGAGATATATCGCTCGTTGGTTTCTAATACCTTTTTTATTCGAAACTTATATAAATTATAGAGGTTTTTGGAATTTTGCATGCAAGTAAAATGAATTATGTTCGCACAACTCACATTGGTTTCCTTCTTGAGCACCAAATGCAACCAGCATTTTTGCGAGAGGTCTGTTGTTACTTAGCACAGCAACGTCCAACGGGGATAATCCGTCACTGTTGACGCTAAAACAGTTACAAAAATTGTGATTTAATTAATAATAATGCAAAATCATACAGATCATGTGTAATAATATGTATATACAAAGCATTCTCCGTAAACTCAGCTACTTTCTTTTGTTGAGTCCGCGAAAGTTTCAAAAATCCGTCCAGTTTGCAGCATTAGTTAAGAAGAATTTTTGCCGATTATTTTAGAACTTCAAATGTAACTGTTTGGAGAATTTTTCTTTTATATTCATCACTCACGATATCAATTTTATAAGATTGATATTATTATGACAAATGAATTGGCCCTGTGGTTTACTTGTACAAATTTTTCATCCTGATATTTAATTACTGCTTACTGCAATATGTTTCAAAGTAAGTTGACTCGAGATAACAAAGCATTTTTCCAAATGTTTGAATTAAAAAATTTTAAACAAACTTCCAGCATGTCTTTTTCAACTTGCAGTGTTCTAGCAAAGTTTCAAAAAATACGGTGTGATCGTTGAAAAAAGTGGCTGAAGAGAGTGCATCTTATATATTGCGAAGCTATTGCATCATAAATTGAATTTCGCGCATCGCGTGTCCGCTTGCTTGCAACAAATCTTTGCTCGGCTGATAAAAACGTTTTAATAGAAAGTAAACGCAAAAAGTTCTTTGCGCAGCGTTGCGTTTCGCGACCCCCTGCAGTCGTTTAGTCTCTGCATGAGGTTGTATGAGAGGATATTGTCAGCACGGTAAACAACGTTGAAACTTTTCCGCAAGGTTGAAACTTCGACACTATGAAAGTATTAGGTAAACAGAAAAGAAGTCGTGCTGTGCCATTTTTCTTGCAAGCGTCTTATGCTTTTGCCAATCGATGCTTTGAGTAAATATGACGTCAAAGTCGGGGTTACCTTGCCGTATTGTTGAGCGGAATGATGGAACGAGTATTAAATCATTACGAATGGTGACAGCTATTTACATAAGTACGTTCAATACTTGATAATTACCGATATACATATGATAGTACTGAGTAATAAATTAAATCAGCTATACCGAAAATAATGGATCCATTTGCCTGAGGAATGTTCAACAACAGTTAAAACATTACTTATTATTAACGTTGATATGTACGGAGAATTCCATGTCAAATTGACTTTTAGTTTCCGAACCCAGCACTGTCTGTTTAATACAACTGTCTCAAATAGATTTTGCTTGAATTGTAGAATTGATTTGAATTAAAACAATGTATTGCATTCGAGAACGATCTGCAATTATCATCATCGTGGAATATAAAATCTATAGTTCAACTAAACATAATTCAAGACAGTGTTCTGTAGCCATTTAATCAGCTTTTTCCACCAAACTTTAACGGTGATTCGATAAATATTCTCGCTGAGAGTGTGCGTACAGAGTATCTACGCAATAACATCATCAACAAACAAAATCAATCGATAATCGAGCGATTAAATTTATCGCGGCAAAGTATCCTCGAGTAGTCGCAAAGAAACGTTCATTCTTTCTCATCTATTTAGATCAGACACTCTATTGAATGAGTATTTCCTGATTGTCTGTACAACATGAACTTGTTCGATTATTTTTCCTCTTCACATATGCGCACTTTCAGTCCACGTCATATCATCACTTTCGATGATAATAAAGCTCAGTTGAATGAAAAGAAATGCAGTATTCAATATCCGTTTACCATTTTTTGAAATTATCGTACAGCCCTTCATTTCGGTATAAGGAACACGAGAAGGCCCGAGTTTTATTGCGGTGTAGATTTACTGTCACCGTTTTGTGAAGGAGTTTTGCACCCGTGCGAAACGTCTCCATCATTGAATAGAGGATAAAATACCTTTCAATTTGAGCCCTGACCAAGAAGCCATTTCTTCAGTGAAAATTCGTTGGAGAATCTCCCCAATTCTCGCCGATTCGGTCAATGATTGACTATGTATGTAGTCGATAGTTATTCACCGCTACTTGGCATCGGAGGAGTGCTGTCGTAGAAATCTAAAGGTCTTGGAAAAACTAGTTATCTACTACAACAGCGTTTTCGGTAAACCAGTGAGAAACGATTGCGACACTTGCTGGAAACTTCTAGCTATTGTTGAAACTATGGAACATTATCATAGTTTTTTACCATCACCATCCTTATGGACATACTTCGTAATCGAACGGATCACGTTATTTCTGAAGTGCCTGTCGTTATTCACAGCTCCGGAAGGTCGCATCGCTCGGTGGATTGAAATATTCAGACAATTCAACCTTGAAGTAGAACGTATAGTAGAACTGGACTGTATTACGGAAATTACTTTACTACAGACAGTTTGAATATATAGTAGGGAAAATTGAAAGGACCCTGCATGTGCTGTCCTCGCTGGCAGCTTGTAAAAGAACAAAATATTATACGTGCAAGAATCCAGCACTCCCAAACCCCTCTCGAGACTTCCAAAACACAACGCAACATCTCACAGTGAGTGAGAAAATCTCCAGATGGCAAATAAATCCATCGGCAACTTCTTGTTCCCAGCAGTAAAGTCGTCGAATAAATATTGTCGGAACTCCAGGATTCGGCGAAAAGAGGTCATTTCACCTCCTACGAGACTCTTGCTCGAGTACGTGAAGATTTTATTGGGCTTGATGTAGCACGGATGTTGAAGAATGGTACAAAGTCGCGAAGAAGAGACCTCACATTCCCACAGAAAAAGCCCTCTTCAAATATATAGTAGCAACGCTCACTTCGCCAGGATTATTATCAATATCCTTGATCCTCTCGACTGTCCTTGTGATATATATGAGGTATTCCACGCCAACTGAGAGGACATTTTCCCTGACCCCCGTCAATTTTCTTCATTATTTTTGAAGTTATACTTCTTTAGGCGCGTTATGAAAAACTGATGAGAGTGAAATTTCAGGATGCGCGCGCATCACTGTAACACAAAATTGTAACACAAAATTAACAGGATGAAGTTGCCCACTCAACCGAATTCATTAAATCTCGAAAAAAAGCTAAATATTTATCCACATGGTTTTAGTTTTTACAGTCACAACACGTGTTTTATTTTCATACAAGTGCGAATTATATACGTGGCAATAAAATATATTCAGTAGTGATTTAAATTGAATATTTGGATTAATATTATTTACTATTTGTGAATATTAGTGAAAAAATTGTGCTGAAATACTTTTTCGAGTGCTCCAATATAATTGAGGTTAGTTATCCGTATGTATTATTTATTGATATAAATTAAAATATCATTATTTAATATAATTAATACTAAATATTATTAAATTATCAATGTTGAGTATTTATTATTGGTTTTTTAATATTTACAAAATGAAGAAATAAATTTAATAGAACATTTAATAAAAAGTTCGTGACAAAAATTTAATAGATTATTTAAATATAATGTAAGACATCCGTTATTTGTTTTATTGTTTTTTATTACATACTTCTTTTCTTTATCATTGTGTGACAGAAGATTTTGACATGTTGTGTATTTTTTAATGATGCCAAAGAAGTATAACTTCACACGCGCGTACATAAGTACACGCACCCATTTTTTATATGATTCTACAACCTAAAAAAAGTACTCACCATTTTTTTCCGATTTTTCGTCCCGATCATCTTTTTTTAAAAAATGTTACAAACTTTTTCATGGTCCTAAAAAAAAGACGCCATTTTTTATTCTTTTACAAAAATTAACATAATTTCTAGGTCCCAAAAAAAAAATTTTGAGCCATAGTTCGGAGTGGAGAATTGATGTTTTGTATTTTTTAAATATTTTTTTAGAGGAATAATTTTTCTTATTTTGTACGTATACAAAACATATGTTATGTTTGTAACATTTTTTAAAAAAGAATGGTTGGGACGAAAAATCTAAAAAAAATGGAGAGCGCTTTTTTTAGGTTGTAGAATCATATAAAAAATAATGAAGCAAATTGGCGGGGGTCAGAGAAAATGTCCTCTCAGTTGGCATGGAATACCTCATATATTAACGAGATCGTTTTGTTCTGGAATCATCGTCGGTCATTTCACTAAGTGGCCCAAATTCTTCGTGATTCCGAATCAATATTTGTCATTCTAGTAATTTCTAGACATTAGAGTGTCTCTATTATAGAAGTCGATACGGACTGCTTGGTAGCCATTATGACGAATGGCTCCCCTTATTCATGCTTTCATACTGATCAGCTTAGCATGAATCAATGTGACGATTGTCAATCGATTTGCTGAACGAAGATCATTTGTCTGAAAATCAAGCCAACTCATGTTGAATCCGTAAGTCGGGTCTAGAGAGTTCGGAAACGCCACACTACACTTAATGTTTTGAGAGTTTCGAGATACAGTTTCCCAAGAACGTCAAGATAAGTTTAGAGTCAGATTTCAGGGAAATAAAGGACATTGTCAATTCTTTTCAAGGCGTATCTCAACTCGCCTTTGGGGATATTGATCGTCTCGTGTTCTCCTCAGATTTCCTTCCTACGATGTTGGATATCCAACAAGAAAATATATAGTTGAGCTGTTTTCTAAGGAAGGAAATTCTCGAGCCCATGTGATGCCATGTCTTGCTGTTCTCGCATTATGTCTTCAAGGAATACTGCGAAACGTTTCGGTGGCGAAACCGGTGAAACTGATACAACGAGTAGAACGAGTGAAGTCCCGGAAGAAGAAACATGGTTTCCCTCACAACCAGCTCAAGGTTTTCTGTAGTTTAGCTTCAAAGTTAAGATGACTTCGGGGGGTGTTCAGGAAGATATACGTTGTGTGAGCCATAAAGATCGATCTTTTCAAAGAAAATAGGACAATTTTATTTCTGCTTCAATGAAGAAATATCGAGAGCAATGCCTCTTCCTTCAAAAACACTTGATTGGCTCTTTTTGTTTCCTGTACTAAGTCCTTTTACATAACTAGCGATATGTTGGAACTGGTCTGAAACCTTGAAAGCCTATGTCTGAATCAGAATGTAAAATGTCAGATGAATGGTCTGTAATGTCGGTCTGGATATACCAGTGCAAAATGTGTGAAAATTGACCTCTTTGGAATTACCTTGAAATCGAGAAAATGCATCCTGACCAGAGTACACGGCTTGATTTGCGGTCATTGCCCCTATAATTATTGCAAGAAATAACTGGCATCATATTCTCATATGTTTGCATTGGTTCCTAACTTTTGTTAATTGAATTGGAATACGAAAGTATCGAGACATATAATGGTAATATCATAATGCAGTATGGTTTGACTCCATCATGTTGAGCGCATAATCAATTCATGAGCGGTCGAATGGAACTAATAAAGATCTAGTTATTTACTTAATTTCGGAAAGACAGGCCGTACCTTTTCGATCCCAACATATCACACCGTTTTTGTCCGCTTACCGAGGTAAGCAAGTTGAATTTCGATGCTACTTATTTGAATCAAGATGTTATATAATATGGCTAGTGTGAGAAGCTTTAAACATCTATTATGCATTAATTTCCCGGACTAACGTTTCAGGGTACATACGGTTTTTACGGCCATGACCCTGATTTAAACAACTCGTGATTTATAAATGCACAAATTCAGTAGCAGAATTCACATGAAGGGTATAGGATAACAAACCATTTATCAAAATGTCTTCAGTTAAAACGGTTTGACTCTATTTTTCTATTGACGCTGCTTCGACTGACCTTTACCATTATTTCACATAAGATTCTTGACAGTGACAGAATTCCTGACACAGCGTTGTTTTCAATGCCTATGTGAAAGTCGTACTGGACAGCAGCGATATTTTTACCGTACACTAGAGAGTGATGTAGGATTTAAGATAAAACCAATGACCATTGATATTTCACTTACCTGTTTACATCGACGTCAGTTGATTCGAGAATCGTTCTTGCTTTGTCTAAATGCCCCTGCTCAACCGCAGCGAACAAAGCTGTAAAGCAAAGAAGAGGAAAGTTGAAAGTTTGGTTTAATTAGGTCGTTGATAATTTTCTATAATTTTCATATTCCGTGTCATTTATCGTGGCTTTTCACAGAAGTATGTTAGGTTTATAAATTAATTGAATTTATGGCGAATGGAAAGGAAACGGAAGTGGTAGATGTGGAGAGAATTAAGAATACAATATACTTTGCGAAAGACAAAGCTAAATCAAATGCAAATTATATGGTAAAATGAAATCATAAAATAATAATAGATACCATGTAAATGTATGTTGAGACTAGGTTGTGCCGTGAGAGGGTTCAGATGAGTCGCGGACACGAGATGAATTTGTTGTTGCTGTTGATGTTTCTTTTTTCCAAACCCCTCCAGGAACTCCATCCCTTGTCGCGAGGCCAACACTATGCAAATAAGCGGAGAAAATAAAGTAAAATAGAACTAAGAATAAAAATATATATGTATATGGGGCATTCCATGACATCGAGATCAAGATTCTACGTCGATGTTCCAGATTGGCTTCAAAATTTTTTGTATGAAAGCACAGGACGAAAAACGCAATCGCAATTTTTTTCAGAATTTATCTACCTAACGTATCTGAAGTTTAATTAAAAAACTTGAAGAAAAACTCCATTTTCTAAAATTTGAAAAAATTCAGAAAAATCGTGTAAAAAATAATAAAAGTTTTTATACCTATTAGAATACGGAAATTTCGTGACTTAAAAAGATAAATAGGAAAAATCAAAAAAAAAAAAAAGTCATTTTTCTTGGATTGCATTTTTGACATAAGAATGAATGTAAAAGCTCATTATAATAAGAGCCGAATAATATCTATTCAGAGATATTAAAATGAGCTTTTATGTTCGTTCACATGTCAAAAATGCAATTCAAGAAAAATAACTAATTCTATTCATTTTTTCTATGTACCTTTAAAAGTTATGAAATCTTTCTAATACTTTAGATCGAACACAAACCTCGATCGAATTTGATTCGCGACGGTCCGCGATCGTTAATCATTGTTTATTATTAATTTATTGATAAACACTTTTGTCGACCGGTTGTGGTAACGACCGAGGATTTTGAAACTTTGTAGAAATATTTAGGATAGAAATATACACATACGGCATACATTACACCTATATTTTTGTTAGTCAGGCTATGTTAAGAAATTATAAAAATAAAATATTCAAGTTCCTCTGAAAAAATGGCAGCGACCGAAATCTGGCTCTAGTTTCAGATTTCAAATGGTCGTGTTTTACAATAAAACCTGTACGAAACTTTTCAGAAATTGAAAATGGAGTTTTTGAGATAATTTAAAACTTTTTCTGACGAAAGGAAGTTTTTAGAAATTTCTATATGATCTCGTCAAGAGAAGTGTTATAATAAAAAATAATGAAATAGAGAAATGTTAAGTAATTAAAATCACAGGCTAGGCAATTTAGCATGGTACGCCCTATATATTATATGGAATAGAAAATAAGAAAAACAAAACAGCCGCAAGGATGCAATGCGAGAAGTGTGGCTTTATGCTGACAATAAGCCAGCATACTAAAAAACTTGATTGTGAACAATGTTGATTGGCTAAGAATCAACTCTTTTCATTCATTTTATGACGAGATAATCGTACGTTGAGTATTTGTCGAATTGTCGTAAAAAATCTAAAAAATTCACACGATTTCACTCCGCGAATGTCTCATTTTATTCAGAAGACTAGTTTTGACGAAGCGATTGAGATATTTAAAAAATTATAGTCAATTCAATATGCTCAATTCATTCATCATAGTTATTATTACAATGTTTTAAAATTATGTCTAATAATGTCAATATGATGACAAAAAGTGTTTCGGGGAATCTGCAGAAATTAGTCAGAACGAATCTGCTAGACTCTTAACGATTTTGCAAAGCTATGAAATAAAGCATCGGTATCCAAGTCATAATTTCAATATTTTCTATATTGTTGCAGCTTAGTATCTCGTGAGAGAATTATTAATAAGTATCGTTTTTTGGCCAACCAACATCCTCAAGGAAAAAACAATGATTGCGCGGTTAGAAGACCAAGCAGAATAGATCCACTTTTCTAGCACAAATGCAGAACTTCGATGCAACTTGGAGTTCGGGCCACATTAATTCGATAAGTCATTGGTCCAACGGTCCTCTCGTTGATTAGAGGCGAGAATACAATTTCATTCGGTGACCCTAATGGAACACAGGGAGTAGTTGGTGCATTTCAACGTTATAGCGATGGCCTCTCAGGCTATGATCAGAGAAAACAGGGTTTTTCGTGACGAATCGCAGCGACCGTTTATAAACGAAAATTGCCCATTAATTTACCTTCGATAAGACAACAATTCCACGAAATGTATCGAGAGGTTTTTAATGACTGCATTAATTCTGCGAGGTATGCAATTGGATTCGATGAGAAGAAAATTACCGTACATCAGTTGGGGGTGAGTCGCGGAATACAAAAAATTGTAATAACTTGATCTATAGATTGATTGTGAGCTCAAAAAATGATATTCCACTCGGAAAGATTTTCATCCAGTTTCGCGAGTTGCATCTTCGTTATTGGAGTCGAAAGTTTGTGATTTTGATACGTAACCTAACGCATTGCTAACCTAACTGACCCATGTTGACTGGAATCTTGAATTATAAAACAAATGCATTTGGATTCAATCTTAGATTAGTATGTCTGAAATGGTGTGCAAAGTTCTTTTTAAGCTTGTGCTTCAAACTGGCAAAGTTTGAAGAAACTTGACGGAAAAAAATGGCAGTTGAGTTAACGGAAAATGTACCACTTGTGCCTCGAAATTTATTGGAGAAGTTGTTCAATACGAATAGGATTCAATTCTGCATGAATCGAATACAACAAAACTTCACATATAAATAAAACTTACGGAAGTACATTATATGTATATGTTGCTACTTTATTTTGAATGTCTCTCTCTTTCTCTAAGTTTTGTTCTCTACACTACCGGGACAGCTGTCGAATTATTTAGAAATTATACAAGAAATAGTGTGACGTGAAGAGTATCTCTTTTGGTAATATCCATTTTAACGTTATTTGAGCCCTTTTCTATAAATTGGTTGAATACGATCAATTCAAACGCGCACCAAAAAGAACTTGTTTCTAAAATTTTATGTCAATCTCAAAAGTTTGGGGTTTCGCTGATGTGTACTTTAACGGATGAATTAGACGTACAAGCCGAATGAAAAGTGAGGAAGAGAGGGAAAACCGTTTGAAACATCATCTACAATTAGCTTGTGTTATTCGACTTTGCTTAGATCCATTTTTATCATATAGTATAAAGGACATTGTTTAATCTGTGCGCATCATTATTGGTGCAAGTAATAAACATTACTATAAAATTTTTAAGCGGTTGATTCTCTCTTCTTAACTTTTGCTTCAAACCGTGGTTCTTCTTCATTTTGAACCCTACAAGTCTGAAAAGTTTTGTTCTGCAACTTTGGAAGTTGAATAATAGAACGTTTTAATACTTTTCTGATCTTACATAAAACCTTCTTTGCAATGCCTGAAAGGGTGTCAAATATTTAGAGAATCTCGCAACCGAAATCGATGAATATATTCAAAAACACAGTCGTTTCTCCAACGCACCATGTACAGCAGGCAAGGTACTAAAGGATGGACAATTAAGCAACGTAGGCAGTGTCAAAATCATGTAACGTACTCGAACCTGACGAAGAAGTGCTCATCCTTCGGCGCCAGTTATTACTCTGCAACGACTGGACGGACTGCGGGCTCATTTCATCGTCCCTAGACTCTTTCGACATAATTTTGCACTTTGGTTTATTAGGACGTAGAGTAGCGCTCTTCTTGCTTGTGAGAAAGTTCGTAATATTATCCATGGTCTTTGGCTTGGGGGGTTTCAACAGATTCGCCGAAATCCCAATACTCGACATTATTTCACCAGCGTCACTCGGCCGGATTTCCCTCGAACTGCCGTCGCTAACGTCCCGAAATCCGCTACCAAAACTCCCCACATCTTTCCGGGAAACCGGAGAATCCGACTCGCCGTTGTTCGCCAGGGTGCAACTGCAGGCGTCCGAGTTTGTGGAGCTGTCCAAACTGAACATCGGATTTTCGTAGGAGTTGAATTCGCCCAAAACTATCCGCAGTTCAGGACCGTCGCCATTTGTCGAGTCTCCGATCGTTTTCGCCTGCCCCTGGATTTTGTCCCGGCGAATAAAAAAGTTCCCCGGGCTTCTCGGCGACTTTGTCTGATCTTTGGTACCGGCGCCACAGTTCTGAACGTTCGAGGATGACCTTTTCACCTCGAGACCTTTCATTTCCGGCAGGTTCTTCTTACGTCGGCCACGGATTCGGTCCGCGAACGAAAACTTTTCGACCTTCATTGTGAAGGTCGAATTGTTCGTCAAAGTCCCGTCGCTGCTTTCGCCCTCTTCTTCGGGCGAATCGTTTTGCGATGTATGTAGATCAATTTTTTCCTCCTTTGCTTCATCGTTCACTTTTTTAGTTGCGAAGCGAAAAGTTTTCTCGTCAGAACCCTTTCGGGGCATTTCCTCGGTCACTCGGCACCTCGAACGTTTTGTCTTTGGGTCGGTAAACCTTTTCAACGGTTCCTTAACAGCCTTCGAAGCAATTCCCAGAGGAGATGCACTTGCCGGACGAAACATTTCCTCAGGATTTTGCTGCGAGACTGTGGGGTGTAATGAACTCGAAGGCTGAACAACGATCATGGAATTCGCGTGGCTACGAATCTTCGATACCAATTTCAACGACGCTCTGACGGATCGCGATCTCTTTAACGAAGATATCGGATTACTCGATAATCTTCGGCTCAACAGCTCCATTTTGGGGCTAGTTGAGACGGTCTTGCGAAATTTCATCGCAAGCCGTTACAAACGAACATTTGACATTTCATCGGCCATTCTCGTCCGTTTGCTAATAATTTGCATGCGTCAAGTGATTCCTCTTCATGTTCTCTGCCTCCACGGGTAAAGCTGAAATTTTTAATTTTTTAACTAATAATAGCATTCGGAGTTCTTCTCATTACAGGACTCCTCGAATTGTTTCCAATGTGAATCAAATATGACTGCTTCTTTCATATATCAAGATACTAGGGTGGACGCCCTTGTGTGTTTCATGAACTAGCTCCGATCGCCACTCGCTTTGAGGGGACTCGGAAGTTCGCACATTACTGTGCTAGGTGCGGAAAAGCAGCATGAAATATGTGTTCCAAAAGTACGAATGGTGAGAACCAAATTTTATATTCATACACGCGCTAAGAACGCAGCTGTGTTACAACGTTAATCGCCAAGTGAGTACTCAGATTTCAAATTTGATGTCATCGAACATCTTCGTAACTCTATCGCAAAGTATATACTCGAAAGAATACAATTCAACCGCGAGAGACGGAAGCCATCTGGTGAATGTATTACTAAGATAGCGCTGCCTCGCCGACAGTGCCATCTGGCAGATATACGCTGAGACGGCTAAGATGGTAAAATGGGCGCGTAGGCATCATTGGCACCATCTGGTTGTTTGGCTAGGATGGTAAGGTAGGCGAGGCTACACCCGCCATCTCGCAGTGACAGTCAGAACTTCCAACCGCACAGTGTACACTCCGTGTCAAAAGTCAACATATTTATCATATTATCATTTTTTCAACTAACGGAACCCAATTTCCATAACTTACATAGCCTATCTTCATCACTCTTCGGTCCATAAACCACGAAAGAAGGACAAACCAACAAACACACTTTCGCATTTGTAATATTAGAGGGGATATACGTCACAAAATATTCGCTCGCTTTTCGTGTTCCGTGTATTTCAATCTGCGTAAATTTCGTAGAGTTACTTCTATATTTCCGACGAATAGAGGTCGAAAATAAAATCTAGATACGAAAGACAAATGCGACAACCGTAACAAAAGGGTGCTCAAGTAACTGGCTCTGGCTGGAGAGATCCTTAACAGCTGCGCGGTCCCGTCGTACGCGATGACGGCGGCCAACGGACGCCAGCAATAAAACTTATTGGACAAATAAATTGACCAAGTGTCCGCGGAGGAGGACCCTTACAGGCTCTTCCCTGCTTAACAGCCAATTATGTACACTAGAATTACTTAAGCCCGAAGAGGTTTGCTCTAAGTAAATAATAAACGAGTGTTTGGAGCTTATTTCACAATCATTGAGAATATACCGCTGAAACTTAACTAGCTATCGCGCGAGCATATATGTAACGAATATTATTCTATCGCTCAGCAACCGTCAAATTACAACGTATATGCATCCGACAATAAAACGTGTCAACTTCAAAGTCTCAAACATCAGAAGATCGGATATTTGAGGTGATATCATCATGTAAATTGCATGGATTATCTTTCTGATGGAGAGTCGAAAGGCAGTTGTTTAGGTAGATTATAGGTGCATGATTTTACCGATTTTAACGGATTACGAATCGAAACGAACGTTCTACGCTAAAACAGATCTTCATAAGATTCGTTGTAACGGAATTAAATTTAAAAAAATTTACATCGCATATGGACGAGCAAAAAGCCCAGATAATTTTTCATTATATAATCCAAAATTATACGTTTTTTAAAATGGGACAACTGACCTATGACCTCGGAAATAGTTGATGATTCAATACAAAACGGGTTCAGATTTAGTTATTCCTACATTTTGAAATTCGTTATTATTCAAGCGACAATTTCGTTTAAAATCTTTTTCAAATACGACGAAAATAAAAATTAACTTTATATAAAGCACGGTTATTATAGCTATAATGCATTTGTTCTACTGCATGAAGTTTTACCGAGTTCTCATGTACACCATTTTTCAAATAAACGCGAATGAAACGAGACGCGAGACGTATAAGCTCAGCCTTTACAAGAGGAAGTTGATTACTTTATCATCTTTTCGCCTGGTGGTGTACGCGAAAATTATAGCCGACTTCAGACGAGTCTGCGAACGTTCGTATTTGTGGCATCGCAGGGCGGGTCGAAAGTAGTAAAAAGGCTCTATACTATATTATTTATTTGACACTCAATTTCCTTTTTCATTTTAACACCTCGAGTAAGGATAGGTAATTTTCCTCCCTGCTGTTTATCTAAAGCGCAATCCTGACTTATTATTTCATTTGTTAATTTTGATGATTTAAAGACAATTATTTTCACCCTTCTCTGTCTATCTTCGTTTTCGTTTTCCTCTATTAATCGTATTATGCTTTTCTGCGGTTTCATCTAAGCGTGTTACATTTATTATCATTATTATATATTATACACATGTATTCACGAGCTGATCCTTGCTACCGATTATCAAGTACCGGTAAAGTATAATGTGAATCATCATTAGGATAAGTTGGAATTTTTCAAACAATACATATCCGCAATACCGCCATTTACGAAATTCAATGAATCGTATTTAAATGCGTGACTGTGAATAAGCGTGTAGGAAATAAGTGACTGACTATGACACACAGTTGCATACGTGTAGAAAAATGGTTTCTTACTGTAGTTTTCTCTTCTTCTATTGTCAGTTTTCTTCAGTTTTGTCTGATTCAACTGAAGAATTATTACACTCGCAATAATTATTTTTCAGATTAAATATAAAAAAAAAAAACATGTTCTAAACAAAGCCTTTTCTCTGAGCGTATAAGAACCCAAAATTCCTGGTCAAAATTTGATGTGGGAGAATTAAGTGAGAAATAACAGGCAGATAATGAAAACAAAAGAAATCACGCGAAACACGTGTATCAAACTATCTGGGACAAGCATAAGCATTATTAGAGAAATCGAATTACTTAATACAATGTTGAAATGTTTTTTTTTTTAAGGATTTTCTGTGGGAAATGCTTGAATCAACATGGTGCGAGAACGGTTGTTATCGTTGTTGTTATTATACACACATTTCCCTGTATGCGCCGTAAAGACGCTCGTATAAACGATAAAGCTATGGCAAGTCAGAACGTTGATTTATTTTCTCGTATATGAATACGACAAATATGATCCTGTTCCTGAGATAAATTTATAAACGGAAGCATTCATGGTCGGAAGACAAACCACTCGTGATAAAGAAAGTCTATATTTGTTTGCCAACGTAGCGGAAACCAGAACTCTCAAAAGACCAAATCGTATGAATTTCAAGTTTGTAACGTTAGTATATTATAACGATCTTCGTTTAGGAAATATTCTTATTTCTGAACGGGTGGGGGTCAAAATCTCGAAAGACCAAAAAGTCAACTAGTCGAAGACCCGAAATTTTCGGGAAACGAATTTTGAAATATCGAATAATCAGTGTACTGAAATTGGGATTTTCGATAAATCACCCAGCATAATAACTGTTTTCACGGAAGTTTATTCGACCGAACGCTATTTTATACGAAAAAGTATATTCCGAACAGTTGGCATTCCGAATTAGCAAAGTACAAAACGTGAAGATATAAAAAAATGAAAGTTCCGAAATCAAAAATTGGGATCGGCAGATGCTGCGAACAACCAAAAAACGAACAAAAGTATTCACCGAAAATCAACGTTAAGAAGGAGCAAAACCTCGATCCGCAAAATGCAGGACCAGAATCCCGAAAGAAAACGAAAAGACGGAATTCGTGAAATTCATCAACTCGATACTACACTTCTCGCAAAAATTAAGGGAACAAAAAAATTTTCGAAATTTTTTGGTGATTTTCAACAGGCTGTATTTCAGTGAAAAATGGTCGTACAAGAAATAAAAAAACAAAGCTTTTAAAGCTTGAAGACTCTAGTTTTTGAATTTTTCGGTTAAAAATTTTTCGAAGCACTGTTAGCCATGCAATCCTTGGATAAAGCACGAAGAAAAAATTTTCAAAATTTTTTACATTTTTTTTGTCGCTCTACGGGCATGGAAAAATTTTTCCGAGCTAAACCAATGCATAGGTCGCATAGCCTGTTTATTCAGCTTCAAGATGCTTTTTTTTAAACCTCGATACGACCATTTGTCTTCGAGATATCGAATTTAGAATGCCAAAGGATCCTTTTTCACTCAACTGCCGATATCTCTAGAACTACTGGTCGCCTAGCGAGCCGAAGGGCAGTTTCTTTTTCTGCAGAAAATTTCCTACAATAATCTGTCATGGTTGATGTCAAAAAAAAATTTTTTTCCACCTGTAGCGTTAACGTGAAAAAAGAGCAATAAAATGCCATTTTGCCTTTTTTTGGATAATCGACTGTATCTTCGTCAATATTGGGGGGAAAGCTTAGGTTAGAAGAAAATTTTACAGCCTAATGTACCCCAAAGGTCTCCCTAAATCGGTAGATCGATCGGTTCAGCGGTTTTCCTGGACCGATTGATTGAAATTTTGAAAAAATTAAGGGAACAAGGTTTTTTTTCTTTAACCCTTTCGGCCCGATCGGTGACTATAGTCACCCAACGCCCGACGCTCGCTCTGTCCGAGCGGTGACTATAGTCACCGATAAAAACCGTGACTATAGTCACCGTAAAAATCGTGATTATAGTCACCGTAAAAACGACCATTTTTCACTGAAATACAGCCTGTTGAAAATCACCAAAAAATTTCGAAAATTTTTTTGTTCCCTTAATTTTTGCGAGAAGTGTAGTTTTATCAAGATTATGTCATTGTATTAGACAATCGTTCGTGTCGTCAAAGTAAAAATAACGCAAAGGAATCAGTAATATATTTTTAATAATGTCACTGGCACACAAAAATAAAAAACTGGTTTGTACATTTGGACAGACCCATCTAGAATTATGTATTTCGATGCGCTGAATCCAAATCTGAGGTCCGTTTGGCCCGTACACCCTCAAAATTTTGAGTAAATTGCAGAAAAGCGCTGAATATCGTTAAAAATCATAAAAAATTGCAGTTATGAGAATGGAAAAAATTTTCTTTAACCAGATCAAGTATATTTCTTATGTATTTTGATGCACTGAGACCGAATCCGAAGTTGGTTGGATCCGTACATCTTCCAAATTTGAGTAATTTCGAAAAAACGCTAAAAATAGCAAAAAATCGTAAACAATAGCCATGAAATAGCAGATAATATCAAAAAATAGTATTGTTCTCACGCACAGCAATAAACTAAACATGATTACTTCCAAATTAAACTATGACATTCGTAGATTGTAATTAAAATTTGAAAGAAAACGACTTTCATTGATTTTACACTATTCTTCGCTTATATCGAACTCTTTTTTTCTTCGGAAGATCTATGCAGTGGGTTCCTCTTAACGTGTTATATTTATTCTCGTTATTTCTCTCTTTAGGGTCCAGCAAAATTCGGCCTTCATGTTGACGTTTCACCTTCCTTCATACTGATTCTGCATTTCACCTATGTCTTGATGAAATCGTTCTCCTTGTTCTTCACTGTAGTCTCCAAGGTTTTGAGGAAAGTAGTCGAGATGAGAGTGAAGGAAGTGCAATTTAAGATTCATCTAGCAACCCAAATTTAAACAATTTTTCAATAACTCTCACATCAAATTCTGGTAATTCTCACTTTTTTTATTCCCCAAAAAATTCTGAGAAACATTTATAAAACTTTGCCAAGCGGCTTTCTCCCTATCGTCCATTTTTTCGATGAAATTTTTCTCTTCAAATAAGCTCGGAATTTGTGTGAATTTGAAGATAGTTTTGGATGAGATCCTCAGTTGCGCTTCCTTCACTCTCATCTCGACTACTTTCCTCAGTGAACAACAAAGAGAACGATTTCACGAAGAAATACGTGAAATGGAGAATTGGTATCAAGGAAGGTGGAACGTCAACATGATGGCCAATTTTTGCTGGACCCTGAAGAGAGAAATAACGAGGAAAAATATAACACGAAAGATCGAGCAACCCACTGCATAGATCATTCGAAGAAAAAAGAGTTCGACGCAAGCGAAGAATGTACTATCAATGAAGCTCTTTTTTTTTTGACATTTTAATTACAATCTATAAATGTTATAGTTTAACTTGGAAGTAATCATGTTTAGTTTATAGCTGTGAGTGAGAACAATACTATTACTTGATATTTTCTGCTATTTCGTGGCTATTTTTTTACGACTTTTTGCTATTTTTTCGAAATTTACTCAAATTTTGAGGATGTACGGGCCAAACGGACCTCGGATTTGGATTCAGCGCATAGAAATACGTAATTCTAGATGGGTCTGGTCAAATGTACAGACCATTTTTTTTTTTTTTTTTTTGTGCCAACGTATTCAAACAGTATATCTCTTTTTCCGTACGTTCAATTCATTCAGGACATTATTACTTTGAATGGTGTTCCACATTCACGAACGCGTCCTCGCCTCACTTCACAAGCATAACGGCATCGATTAGCTGCAAATGGTGACGTTGGAAATCATAAATGTGTTTCAGACGTCTTGCGACCTTTCGGTATTTTGTCCATTCTTTCTTCGTGGGTTTCAAGATTTTGACCTTTCGTGTTTTTGGTCAGTCGTTATTGATAAATTCGGGTTCGGGAATTTTCGAGAAAGGCACGAGTCTGACATTTGAAAAGTCGACTTATTGATTGTTCGGTATTTTCGCAATTGACTATTTTGCCCTTCGTAATCTTGTGCATTAACAAAAAAAAAAATGTCCCTATAAATTTATTTATAGAATTTGCGTTCTCAATGGTTGTTTTTCTACTAGACAACTTTTCGTATTTATGGTCTTTCCATGTTTTTAACTATCAGCAATTTAATTTTGGACTTCGTCCCGTTGAATTTTTGGTCTTTCGTATTTTTCTAGCCCACCCTTTGCTAAGTTTAAAATTGTCTAAAATTCAGTAGACTATATATTGAAGCAACACTCATATTTTCCAAACATTTTTCCGAAATTACTTTCAATTAGCTAATAAAAGAAACCCATGTCACAAATGTAAAATGGTTTTTAGGGGGGTTTTTAAGGGGATGTCATAGGCATTGAAAAACTTTTAACCTCCTGCAACGCAAGTGTATACGCAAGGAAGTTTTGACACCGGTGGGCGGAATCATCTTCAAAAGGTTTCTTGCGCATACATGTTTGTCGTACGAAGGTGAAGATTTTTTTTCAAAAGATATAATGTCAACCTAAAAAGTAGTAGAAGGTTTCTTTGAACTTTTTTTAATCGCATTGAAATATCGATTTTTCACCAACATTTCACGGAAGTCTCTTCTCAAGTATGTAGTCAACGTTGCAAAATATTAATTTTATTATTTTACATTTACAATTCCCTGATTTTTGTTAAGACGTAAAACTTCGAGAATCTTGGTTCTTGATGATGCATTTACAACGTATCTATGGGGGAAAAAAGATAAAAAAAATGATTAATCGTTGGATTTTGACTGAGAAATTGAAAAGAAAATTGCAGTTTCAGCCTCTTTTAATTCTCCTTTTCAACTGTCGAACCGTGAGACTGGTTCCAGCCTTTCGCTAACAATAAGATGCAGAATATGACGAACAATGACAATGATATCTGCAACAGCACATATTATACGTATTATTACAGTTACACATGTTGGGCGTCGAGCGAAGATACGAGCATGCAGCTGGAATCTGGTTAATTAAATTTCGGAATCACACGGTTGGAACGGCGCTTAGTAGGTCGGAGGCATTGTTGACGAACGTATCCGAAAGCCGAGTAATCGAATTCCCGTTGATTGCGGACGACTCGGGGCGTAACGAGATCGAGGGAAAAAATGTCGATATAGTCAGGGAACTTGATTTGTATGTCACGGAGTTAACCAAAGCCGGAAACGTCTACTGGCGTTTCATTTCCTCCTGCTTTTCAGACTCGTAACCTGTTCTAGTTGTGCAAATTCGCCGTCACCGCTTCGCCACATTGTTCGACATTTTGGAACGACAATGGAGCGACTCCAAAGAAGCGTGCCGAAAACTGCGAAATGCCGCGATGTCTCTTGTACACCTGATACCTGCGCGCAGCGGAGTGACAAAAGTTTCCCCCGCCACTTTTTTATTTGAGAACTAATGACATTCCTTTGCCATAGCAACAAAAGTAGATGTTGAAAAGGAAATTGACTAGTAAGAGTGGCAGCATTGATTATAATGATAACAAACAATGGAAACTTGTTTGCTTTTCTATCTCGAGAGTGCGCTGCGATAAATTATGTTACCAACAAACGTGGGGGAAAATTCAAAGGTTCTACTAACCTTTGGTTACTTTATCACCCAGCTCGATTCAGGTGGAAATTTCTTGCAATACATTGTCTCGAATAAGGGTCCTATACCGAAGCATTGAATTTTGGGAATTTACATCTCGCCAACGAATTATTCAATTCATGAAAAGAATGAAAAATACCAAACCCGTTAGAAATAACATTTTTAGTTAACAATCAATAAAAGCATATTTTACAATATTCATCACTTAAAAATCGACACATACAGTGTTCAATTAGCTTCACAACTGATAGTAGATTGTACATCAAGGAGGCAAAGTAGATATCTTTAATAGAACAAGACATGGCTTTTATGGTGTACGCGATGGTTTACGTAACAAAAGTGCACAATTTTTTTTTTGTCCTTTCGTAGAACCGATTATTTTAAGTAGTGAGCCGACCGATAATTTTTTAGCTGTAGTTACTGTACAGTCTTCGACTATTTTAATTTTAACTATTACCGAAAAATGTTTGTGAGTCTTGTAGCTGTAACCATGAGATACTATGTATTGCTGTTCGTTTTGATTATGGTCACTTTAACTACATTTGCTTTTTATAAATATTGCAATAACCGAAACATGTAGCACTGATGACTATATACCTAATCTCACATTAAATAGTTACTCGAGCCCCATTTTTTTTGTTGCTAGAACAGTACTTGAACCTCGACTTAAGCGTATCTACATTGATACTTATTTCAGTACAATGTCTTTGACGAGGTTGAAATTGTTAACGTTATCGTAACAAAATATTGGTAAGAATTTCACTATTTTCAAGTTTCCAACACCTTGAAAGCAATTTAGATTTCGAAATACGAGTGTGTCTTATCTTATTACGGATTGTTAAATTTCAGACAATTCTAAAGTCGCAAAATAACAGTTTTCTCTCAACACGAATCGTTATGGGAACTTCAGCATGCTTTTCTTTGCAACCATGCATATAACAAAATGGAATTTCCCTCTGTGATTTCCGAACGAATGTAATGACGCAGGTCGTAACGTCCATTAGTGCAGATAGCTGCGGTTATAGTAAACATTAGGTTTCCTTTGACTTACTGCCAAGGCTTGTGGTTACGTACATTTATCGTATCGTATCGCTCTTGTTATATTTTTATTGATACCTTCTGTAAACCGATCCACAAGATTTCAGTATTCTTGTGGAATTTTTCCATCTCCTTAAAACAATGAGGGTAAGGTTAGTAACGTTACAGTAACAATGCAGATTTAGAAAAAATCGTTACTTTACACTTTTAGGATCGTCTGAAATTTGATAAACCATAACAAACAAAACATGCTCATATTTTTAAAAGCCAACTCCTTGATAGTCATTCAAATATTGCACAGCAACGATATTTTCCTTGATGTTTTGTTACGTTAACGTTACTAACTTCAGCCTCGTCTGAAACAGGTATTCAAGTAGCTTAATATTGCCTGAAACACCAATCTTAAGGTTTTAAAAACTATACTTTTGTTCTAGAATACTAGACCTTGTGAATTTTTGTTATTGTTCTTTCGTTCGGATGGTTATCCATATTTCTAGACTGCGCAGAAAAAAAATATTTGAAGTTGGTAATGTTATCGTGACAAGACATTAGAAAAAAACGACTATTTTCTTATGTTTACAATGACTTTGAAGGCTCCAAGATTTCGAAATATTTTGTTTTGTTACGGTTGACTGAATGTTAAATAATTTAAAAATCGAGATTTAACGGCGTTTCCCCGAAATGAATCGTTACGATAACGTTACTAACCTCAACGTGAAAAATCTTTGATCACTGCTCTTGCAAGTAGGATCTTATGAGAACTTGTACCATGTAATTCAGAGCTCTGTCGGGGCAAAATCACTTTTCTACCGGCATTGATTGTTCGTAATACATTCTCATCCGTTGATAAAGGCACGTAAATAAAATTACGCGATTGTTTCCCTCCCTTCTTAGGTAAAAAGAAATTTCGAAATTAGTCAGTCGCATTTGATTCACATGATGCGAGGACCTGTTTTCCTCTCTTTATTCCGAGCCCGGTGAAACCCCGCGAGGTTAGCAGCGGGATGGGGAAGAAAAAGAGAACGAGAAGAATCCTCTCCCAAATTACCTATTTCACCACATTTGGTTAGACTCGAAATTCGCCGTTTCTTATTTACCTCATATCCTTCCCTCATTACTCGCTCTGTTCGGTGTACAAGAGCCTGATAATTTATTCGCTCGAACGATGAAATAACACCCACAAGTCACAACACCTTCGCACCTGTTCGCACTCGCATTGTTTTTGTTTCGGTTCGTCACTTCGTTCACACGTCAAAGCGCAGCAGCGCCGCCGATTCGAAGGTTCGATGCGTGACAGGATCCGACATCCATATCATAGCGTCCTTATCTCCCTAAAGCAAAAGCCGTTACAGAGCAGCCCGGCTGTTCGGTCGAATCCAAGCGTAGGCATGACGTAGCCGTGAAAAAACGTTAGCCGCGCGACATACCAAATTCCACAGCTTTCCCGATGCGCTCGCTGCTGTCGTGCCTTCCGATTGGCTCTCGAAAGCGCAAGCCGAGCGATAGGAAATTTCTCCGCGTACAACGCGCAATTTTTCCGTTGTATCAACGCGTCTGACACGCAACGCCGCCGGCACTTTCGGATCGCAATGACCGGACCGAACTTGTTTGACGCTCCGCGTGCGCCAACTCTAGCAGCCAACTATCAACGGCGTCCGACTCGGGCGACGCGGGATTGTGTGCCTTGGGTTAGCACATGGGCCGAACAGCTGCCCGTTTCCTATCCCTACCCAAACGGAGGAGACCCGGGGACCCCGTTCCATACCCTGTGCGACGTCACTCCGAGAGTCATTGTGACCGATTACCATATCATCATCTCCCTCTACCCGCGGATGGCTCGTCCCCGTTGCTCAACGCCGAACAAGCTTCTCGCTTCAAGAATTACATTTTCACGGAATGCCGTGTGCCACCGTCACGTGCCAACTCGGCTCTCGTTTTTACCCACCTAACCGGAAGAAGATTCGGCGGTGCATTTCCAACGAGCCGTACCGTTGTACCGTCTCTGTCAGAAGTTGGGAAAACTGTGGAAAAATATTCAGTAGTGCTGTTTGCGCCAACAATGGTGAACACGAATGAAATTTGAGAAACGAAAATTCGAAATACTTCAAACTGTAATGCTTTTGATACGCTGATAGTGTTTTTGGGCTTCTTTTGTTCATAATAAGGGTTTCCAGAGACAAGCTGAAAAAAGTTTTATAATCACTTACCTACAATGGTTATCTGAACTCCGATTATGGTTAAGGAATACTGCGGTTTATATATAAATAGCAGTACCCACATCCTGCTCGTTACTGTTACAGAGTAGGATAATGTGTCGACAAGAAATCAATCAAATGACAAATGTTATTAAATTACGGTAAATTTAAAAAAAATCAGCAATAATTTTTCTGAGGAAGTTTTTTATTTTTCGTAAGAAACGATTTTTATTCTCTTTCACAAACCGGTTTCAGTATGTAATGATAAATAACTCACGGTTTTATGACGTAAGGCTTGCAAAAAACTAACGTTGATCGAAAAATATTAAGAGACATCTGAAAAATTGTAAAGGTTTGTCAAAATGTCCTGATGAAAGTAGAATTTGTAGGTACTTCGGAGCGTCTAATGTACCTACTTTAATTCGCGTTAAACGTTGCTATTTATTATGCGATTCTTACGAGTAATAAACCGCAGTTTAAGCAAGATTCTCGTGGGAATCTGAGTTGGAAGAAAACCAGGGATATTTAAAGGTGTAATTAGAGTGATAAAAATTAATCCTTCAAAAATTTTACACATCTAACTTAGCTGGGATGGGAATTAGGCCACATATTTATATTAGCGACAAAATTGGAAGATGATTTTGTACGGACGAGTCAAAATAAATCACTGCACAGAACTTCCGTCCAGGTAAAAAATGTTTTATTTAATCCACATCTTGTTTTTCAATTGACTGTAGCCTTGAAGCCACTTTCGAATATCGCATAAACGGAGCAGTAAAATAAGTTTCGTTTGCGGTATTTAAAAATTTACAACTAACGGAATAGCGCATGCTGTATAAATTCATCAAAATTGACAAAACCTGGTTGCTCTGTGGATTAAGGTAGGCAGAAAATAACTGTTGGCAGATTCTGATCAATGTGTTGTATACTACACATTTGAATTATTGAACGCTAAAAGGATATTCTATTTCTTTGCTTCGATAAATTAGAGTAAACGGGAAAATTGGAATCGTGGTGATTTACTCTAGTATACAAGCACCGCTTTCAGGTGAATTGATCGAGTATACTGGGCCTGTGAATGTGAATCGTAATTAACTTTTGCCGGGGCCTTATTCGGAAATTTTCCCACCTGTCAGAGTGAATCAGTGATAGAGAGGATTGAGCCCAATGTTTTTGGGGAATGTAATATTTTTACATCCATTTTCCACGCGACATAACGTCGGCCATTGAAAGACGAAACAAACAAAATAATGACCTCATTTATTAGTCTGTTTTCTGGACTGACAAAAATCGTCCACAGGATAAGGTATGATCGCTGAAATCTGACGTAGGTATAAATAACACATTGACAGAATCAAAAGTTTCAAGTGGCAACTATGGAATACTTCACAGGGATTAGCTAAAGAAGTTCATACATGTTTGAAAACCATTTTGACACCCTAAAAATGATTATCATCGAGTACTCAACTTTGAAATAGCTGAAAACTAATGATGTGGTCATGTCATCCCTACTGACTAATCCAAAAATATTGAGCTCTATCACGTGCATCACCGTTTCACCCTACAAGTGAGAACAATTTCAGAGTGAATAGGTGCCTAGCTTAAATACTGCATGACAATAGTGCTACGATAAATCATTCGACAATTTATCACTTCTAGAACCCAGGAAAATCCATCATCTGGGAATACTGAAATGCCCATAAATACGTATAAGACGAAAACAATTCGGTCGGCAATGGAGTTAGTAGATAAATTTGGGGCTAAATGGTTCGAGTTTAGCCATCTGCAGTATTGTTAGCTGCGCTCAGTTTTCTGGTTGGGAATATTTTCTGAATTCGACCAGTCATTCCAGACAGGTTTTTACCGGCAGGCTCGTGCTTGAGAACCGCAAGCATCGCGTGCAGCCACCACCACATCCATAGCTATATGCGGAATAGTGATAGATTTCAGAAAGATTGGTTTCCGGTAATTTGGTGCTGGTAGACTCGGTGCGGCATAGGAAGGTCGTTTTCTTGCAGGTAACAACGAAGCGTCTTCAGGTATAGAGAGCTACTGACCCTGCCTGCAGTGCCGAGGCTTTAAACGCGCGGAGAATGCCTCAACTGGCCAGAAGGGAATAACAGACAACTTTTCGTTTTAAATTCTCACAGTGGTTTTAGTGCAGGATACGGGATAAGGACGACCTAGACCCATCTGTTTACCAGATGAACACCTACACCCATCTCTTTACTCATTCAAATTTATATCGAAATACAGAGAATTCTATTACGAATACGATGGTATAAGGTTGCCTGGTTAAAACCAGTCAAGACTACGGGTTGCCTAGATTTGAAACAGTGCGCGAGAGAGAAGCGCGGCGCGTAATATTGAGTGCGATAGAGAAGGACGCAGCGTAGCTAATGCTAGTGACGCAGGTACCAGGTAAAAGAGAGTGCGCCGGTTCTTTTCTCCGTGTGTTCGAAAAGGACAACACTACTGCCGAGAATCATTTTGGGAGTAACAGACTTGGAGTAATAGTTTCGGCAACCAACCTTTGCGTGTTCCTTATGCTTCGTACTTTCGATCAGTGGTGATTTCGTTTGATTAACAAATAGGTAAAAAATTTAAGAAAACATTCATTACATTAATTTTAATGGAGCGTAGCCTTGACCGAATTGCGTCAAGCAAGCTATTTGCGATATGTTTGTCCGCATGTTAAGATAATTGCTAAAAAATAGTATTCTTCTGGTAAACAGATGGGTGTAGTTCGTCCTTATTTCGTATTCAGTACTATTTACGGTGTTTGCGAGACGCGAGTCTTAAATATTTCGAGTTTTCCTACGAGGAAAAACCACACATGATAAAATCTCTCATTGTCAGCTCATCACATCCGCGAGGGACGTGAATTTCAGATTTCTTTCCATTTCCGTTCTTTTTGTTTTATAATTTTTTACCTCGTTTCAATTAGCGAAGAAAGTATCGTAGTGAAAACTTGAATCCCAGTTCACACGGTGCGGCCAAGCTGTGTTATTGTACGTACAATTTATTTATATATGTATATATATCTCGCGGAGGGACCTCATTTCTATTCCAATTTGCAACGCAAACTTATTTACTCGCATCGGAGCCGGTGTAGCGTAGAAAGAATATTCAAGATGGAATTAAGAGGTGTGTTCTTTTATGTATTGGCATCTAACAGCTAAATTCAGCTAGTTACCTATATCCATCGTTACAGAGAGCAGCTTGATGAAAATGTCCAAAGTAAAACTCAAAAAGAGAATAAAAAATTACGGTAGCTGCGTTAATCAGATGTAGTCTCAAAATCTCGAATATTATAATACACATACAGTCGTTGTATGCGCTTGATAATGAACAGGACAAGTTTCTGACACAATATTTGCATGGAAAATATCCAATCGCGGCTAACGAAGTCCAAAACAACTGATGAATTACCAAGTTTATTTCTTGCGCACGAAACGTATGGAGTACGAGTATATTATTAATTGTAGCACCTTACGTCATTAACATAATAATTTAAGTTTCAAAATTTAAGAAAAATATCTTAGAATATAGCTGTTTCGGTGAATTTTCTAAAGATCAGTGTCATATTCAACATTTTTCAACGATTTATGTATTTTCATATACCTAGATACTGCAAAATTTTTCGATAATTCACAGAATAGCATAAAAAACTTCAGTAAAACATCTAATGTATGTTTTATATATAAATCGCATCGATTTCCTGACGAAAGTACAAGTTATAATACGATGATTTCAACAATTTTTAACGCAGAAAATTGCAATATTTAAATGAAATATGAATTTTTAAGGCTACTATCAACTACTATGAATTTTGAAGGTATAAAAAGGCGATAAAGCAAAGAAGATTTAAATAGAATTAGTTGATTTCTCTAGTGCCACCCCCAATACCTCAACCAAAGTCCGAGTCCGGTAGTTTCAATCAGTTTTTGAGAAAAATAAAAATGACTAAAAAATGGAAAATAATTTTTTTTACAGGATTGAGTGGACTGATTTGTTTGAAAATTTAATATGTTATGAAGGCGATTGAGAGCTTTCATAGACACCGTGGACCGACTTTTAGCTTAATAAATTCGTGGATCATAAAAATTATTTTCTCTCAATTTCTTAATTAACGCGATAGTTAAAAAAAATAAGAAACCATTTCTCTTCCCGAAAAACCGAATTTCCCAATAAGTTCTGACCGAATTACTGCAAATTATCATCTTATTATTATATAAATAGTACACTGACATTTTTCTCAATCTTCCTCAAAAAGTTTTTCCGATGGTTCGCCTTGACATTGATTACAATTTTTTTGATCAATATTTCTTTTTTTATATTTTAACATACGACAAAATCCACATATGGTTTCACCAATAAAAATCTCTTCTGTGAAAATCGGCGAAAACTCATTCAAGTCTTCTCAAGTCGAAATAACTTTAGCAGTTCCTGCTCTTTGCTTCATGAATTGGTCACAAATTGAACACTTAGTATTTTGTGATTTTACTAAAGACATAATTATAGAAAATATTAAACGATATTCATGAATAAAAACAGTTATTTAGTAACAATAGTAGTGTGTTCTGTACTTTTTAAATAATAACCTCGAAATTGTGACGCTCAGAGATTTTTAGTGATTTTAGGAGCACTATCTATAAGCGATATTATGAATAATCTCTATCTAGCTAAATACCTATCAGTTGCGATTCTAGCGCTCTCGCTTATGGCAGCTTACTGAACTACTTATTTTAATGCGTTATTTGTTTCAGAATATGTGGAGAACTATTATAAGCAACAATATATTTCTATTAATTATCAATAGGTATTATATTTTATTGTGATATTTATTATCTCTAAGAAAGTGATTTATTTCAGTGTATTATTTACCTTATCCACCTGACTATGATCTACACACTGAACAGTCAGTCCTACGTATCTTGCTTCGTATACTTGAAGTTTTGATCAATCAAGCTTATTTACAAAGTTTCAAGCTACCCAAGTTTCTGTAATTATTTAAATATTTATCGTGGAATCTCGATATCAACACCGAATTGAGTTTTTGATTAAAGTTTATCTATCAGAACTCCAGGTAAATCTCGTTTCTGAATTAGGCACTGTGAACTAAAAAATTTGGTACGAAACGAACAGTACAAGACTTGATCGTTGAGAGCTCCACAACATCAAGACTAAACTTGTAAGAATTATGTTGTATCTTGTGAACTTTTACTGCAAAGTGACCAATATTTAATTATATGAAAGTCAACTCGCGTGAAACTTTGCTTTTACATTGTAATCATTATAATTATGCCAAAAAACTCGACTTCAAATTCTGAATGTGTAAAAATTTCAAATCTTTCTATAGCGTTATTATAAAGCTACTTTTGATGCACCATAAAGTTGTACGAAGAAATCTGTGGACAGATTCGAAGATTACAGTCGAAGGAGCTACACATTTTGAAATCATCAATGTTTCACAAGTGATTTCCTGTAGATTTCCAATATTAGGAAATTGTTTAAATTCTACTAATCCCCAAGTGGTTCTTAAACGTTTGAAACTGCTTGGCATATTGCTCATTTCCAAGTGATTTTCAGTATTAAAGTATAGCTCGAATTCCAGTGATATTCAGTGATTTTTGACTGATTCCTTAAGTAAATGGCCCCTCGATGCTGGTGTTTGGTCCTATGTTTAGTGGTTCGTATTTGAAAAGCTAGCTGTCCATGCGCATGTCACACTAATTCTGATTCACTCAAAGCTTTTATTGATTAAAATATAGGAAGGATGTTTTAATGTTCTAGATAGACAAAATAACAGATTACGTAAAACAGAGCACTATACATGTTATACATGCTTGTGAATATATGAAACCATGAACAGTGTTCAAGTCTATTTTTTTTTCTTATTATTAAACCTCATAGCTTGCATTATGTAGCACAAAACTTTCCAACCCATATAATGATGAACGAATAAACAGAAATCGAAGGAATAACAGAGCTAAATGTGATACTTGCTTGCCAATCGGTGAGCAAGGTCGAGGTGCGTGTCTATCTCAAAGCCGATGGAGAACATTACATACGATTGTACGATTTCTCGGCTACATTAGATACTGTCTTCCAAGTAGCACTTTCGTCGCCGAGTTAGATTTCACAACTACGCCAAATGACACTCAGGTAGTGAAATACATTTGCCATATGATATACATAACTGATTACGTTATCATCAATATCATACCAGAGTGGTCATATTCTGTAAATTTAACATGTTTTTTTAAACTAAGGCAATAGATCAAGTTAAACACTTCATCAAAACTACAGTGTGAGGAAGCTGTCAAATTTTTCACAGTCACGGTTGCGAATTAGAATATTTTCATCACCGCTCTCTGAATATATTCATAATTAAGCATCAAGGTTAGTTTGATGTGATAAAACTACTTTTTGAATAGCCTGGAAAACAGCGGTGTTACCGCAGAAGGCTCTGCAGTTTTTATTCTATTACGTGTTAGCATAGTTTTCGTTCAAGTCATTCGTATGAGAACTAATAATAATTCGCATTTTGCTACACTGTAATCTTACCTCGTATTGCTGTCGCATTGCATATTATTTCGCGACTGATGGAATGGAAATGTATTTTTGACGAGTATCTGACAGGTAACTCTTTTTTCGTGTGAAATATAGCTTATAAATTTTTGACATGTTTGTTTTAGAGCACGTTCAAATACTTCCTTATTCATTATCCCGACTATTTCAACAACTATGCTCTTATAACCCTAAAAGTGAAAGCATCATTGTTCAAGAAAGCGGAGCCATGCTTGGTCAACCCTCTGGTGGCAACAGGTGGTACTCAAAGTGAAAATGGACTGTACTTGAAATTTCAGGACCATACAAAGATTTCGCGGAGTACATTTTTGTTCTTTTTATTTTATGTTCGTATAATAACCACGATTTTAGTTCTTTTCTCAAGGACCAGACAGGTTTTAACCATATTATTGAAATTTTTACGTTCAAGAATATTTCAAATTAACGCTAAAGGTTTTGAATTTTTCAATAGCACGAAGCAGTTGCTGAAGACCTGGAGGAAACATTATTTTCTTTGTTTATCACATCTATAATTAAAAACACATAACCCGGAATAAAAATTATGGGGACAGTTTCTTTATACTTCGGTACTTAATTCTTTTACAATATCAGAGGCTAGTCAAAAAATGATAAAAATTTCTAGAATGTTTCCAGGATCGTACACTAACACCCGTATTCATAGTCCTTCCTTGAGGAACAAGGATTCTTTGTTCTCATTTCACGTTCCATGAACAAGAAATCCTTGTTCCTCAAGGAAGGACTATGAATACGGGTGTCAGCGTACGGTAGAGCAACTCAACAGTAGTCCGTACAGGAGGTGAAATTACCGTACAAATACGGTCCTGACACGCGCTGCTAAAAGTGGTTCGCGAAATGTCCCTCGATTCTGCCGCCAATTTCCACCACTAGTGGCGCTAGTAGTTACCTGACGAGCTTGCGCGCGGTCAGCGAGGGCAGCGAGCGTGTCAGAAGTCTACTAGCGCCACGTAGAGGAACTAAAAAACGGGGACAAGACGCGTAAAATTTTTTAGTATACGAGCAGTGATGAGTGTCAGGGGGCTGGTCCTGACCGTACAATTGGCAATACGGACGGCACTACCGGTTACATTATTATCGACCGAAGCGAGCGATCGTGTCGCGCTCTCTTGTATTTTCTACGTAAGCTTCCCGGACCCGTGCTCGGAGCTATTTTTAGCCTAATCAGAATTGGGCAGCAGAAATTACTTTCGTCATTTCATTACCCGTAAATTACAATTACTGTGAATAACTGTAATATTTAGTAACTAATTACAATTGCGGGAAATAATTATAAATTTTGATTTACCAATTACAGTTAGTATAAACAATTGTAATTTTATGATTATCAACTACAATTACTCGAAATAATTGTAATTTTTTTGTTGTCAATTAAAATTACTTGAAAAAATTGTAATTTTTTTGCTACTAATTACAATTACTTGGAACAATTGTAATTTTTCTGTTATCCATTACAATTAATGGAAATGATTATGTTTTTTTTTCAAATTTCAATTGTTTTTCATAATTTATTTAAACAAATTACCTTTGGAAACGTAATGTCGAATTCTCAACATAATTTCAAATTCCGAAAACATCGGGAACTTCATGGAGCTTACTTATTCACATTGACTGGTCAAGCAAATTATTTAAACAAATTAATTTTTCAAAGTAATGTGAAATCCTTGATCAGCTACCCAAAAAACTTTGGTAACCATAGCCCATTCACATATTGACTGTAAAAGACTCGTTCCGATGACACCATTTGAATACTCCAAAAACGGAGTAAATTTATTTGTCTATTTGTTATTATTTCACAGGAATAACGTTAGAGAAAAAAATTCAATTGGACCACATCGTGTGGTTTACAATTACTCAAAAGAATTTTAATAATGTCTGATTTAATTACAATCACTGAGGATAATTGAAATGATTTCTGATTAAATTCCAATCACTGAAAGTAATTTTGATAAACTTTGATTAAATTCAAATTACTCAATGTAATTTTAATGAAATTCAATGTCATTAAAAATTATCCTTAGTGATTTGTAATTGTTAATTTTTTATTACAATTTTGCCCAACACTGTAGGCAGCCTAATATGACATATGCCTATACAGTGCAGGCGTATGTCATGTATCTAGTCTTGCGGTTTGAAAAGAACGAAAATTCTTCATCGAAGTGACCATTTCGTTGATGCTGGAAATATTAGAATTGGTATATTTCTGCTCTCCGTGTATCGGTCGTATTGATGCTGATGGCTTAAATAAAAGTTCTAAAACTATATAAAATTATGAAACTAACCGAATGTTGAAATTCAGAAATTCATCGTAAGAGGGGTGAAATCTGGGATGAAATGTTCGCCGGGTACGCCACAGGCTTCTCATCGCGGTAAAAGATTGTGCGTCGACATCGCGAGCGTTTGTGTTTCTTTGTAATGAACTTGGCGTGGTCGGTGACCGCCGATCTTGATTGGTTAAGAGGGAGGTTAACAATAAGAGGAAGTCCCAGTCGGTTTTGACTTTGATCTTGACGCACGTTCTCATAGAATTGAGTCTCGGTGGCTGGGTGACAGATTTGGTTTCGATAATCGACCGATAGAGCGCGTGTCAACAAATATACAAGATCCATCGGTAAAACTGTCATGCCAGCCTCCGAGACTCCGCAATTCTGTAAGATCCTGCGTCACTTATCAAAAATTGCAGATTCTTTTTTTACGGTGCATTATTGGGTGAGACTCCATTATTTTGCATATTTATGTTCGGCATTGAGTACAGAATGCGGCTGTCATTGCCCGAATCGCGCCAGTGATACGTAGGCTTCGAGACTAGTCAAAATAAGTGATACGTACACACGAAAAAGTTATTTTTTCTAGATTTCGATGATTTTCATGGCTTCGTTAGATCCTAATACTCATAAATCATCGAATCTCAGAGGAACAATCTAGTACGACGCATCGTTTTGGAGATATATTAATTTTTTTGTCAAAATCAACTGGAACTTCCTCTTAATATGCTACTAGAGGATGCATTTTCACTGACTGAGTGAAATATCATTTATTTTGCCAAGTATCAAAGACTCGGTATCGTTCACCCGATAACGTCGCAGCAAGCGCAATTCTACATGGAATTCCGAACATACATGTCCAAAAAATTCTTTATTGCTTGGAAAGATAATGACAGATGATGTATTGCTGTGATTGAATTACCACTAATTGTAGGAATATGTGTTTTGTCATCATTGTCGCATGAAGCAAAAGAGGTTTTGTACATTTGAATCTAGGCTGCAGATATTGCATATAAAATTGTGCTATCTGTGGCATATTTATGCCAGTGAGGCACAGATTCCGATAATAATCAAAATAAGTGACATCTTGGTCGGTAAGGATTGACTATACCATCCTATACGCAACGAAAATTTCAACTAGGATGCTATAACTCGTGAACTTTTGACCGTTTGTTTTGTATTGGATGTTGGAAAAGTTTCCTCCAGCCTTCTCTTCAATCTCACAAAGTTTGATCAAAATCCACGAGGGTCTAGTTCCTCGATTTTTCTGGTAAGTCAAAGTTACAAGTTTTTAAGAAAATGTACTTGCAGTAAATAAAAGTTTGATGCTTCAATCAAAGGATGTTCTCTTCTGGAGATCCACTTACATCTTTGTCACCTGCATGTATTTTATTCAACTGTTATGGTACGTACATGTTTCGTCATTTCAGAACATGCATGAATTTCACTATCGCGCGGAATTTCGTTTGGGAGTTATGTGCATTTTTTTGCTTGCCAATTATCGTAAAAGAAGAGGCGTTGACATCATCATTTGTAATCAATGCAGAACTCAGGAGTTCCTAATCATGATATGAAGGTGAATATATAAAATCAAGTGTAAGTCAAACTGAAATAAAAAATTCGGCTTCTCAAAACGAAATCTCAGCCCATCATGAATTCATTCTGGGTATGAGACGCACCGGTTTGAACTCTAATTGTAAGAAATAAATTCGGAAAACGATTTCTATCTCTTCAATTTGATTAACTTTCAAGAAAGTCCATGGCTGTGTGACCATGAAAAGCCTCAAATTCTGAATTCTAATACGATCTGCTGAATTTCAGGTGAATCAAAAAAATTGTTCAAAACCAAGGTAACCGACCATGATCGAAGTAAATCAGCTAAATTTTATCATTATATGACAATACGTGAGAAACGTCACAGAAATGGAGCGATGGTAGGTAAGGATGAATCGACTCATTTTTTATATTAGAAATGTTGTTTCATTAGGGTTAACTAAAGTCCCTACAAAATATGGTGACTCTAGTGTTTACTAGCATTGGAGCAAATAATATTACTGGCGATTTTTCAAATTATTGCTCTTTTTTCGTAACTTGATTCAGACGGTGGGCCCCATTAATTCTTAAGTTTGCGTAGAACGGAAATAATTTTCATCATGGTAACCATTGATGAATGATAATACAGACTGTGAGTGGATCGTACACCCTGTACATACCTACCTACTTTGAGTGCGGAGTTCGCCGGGTTCAATTTCATCTCTGCTACCCTGTAAAGACCTTTGGCCCTTGTACCGAATTATTCACATCTCTGGCAACTGAGAAGAGCAAAGCATCTTGAAGGGTGAAAGCGAACTCTAATTTAACCTTTTACTGGCTGCACTTTCGGATTGCTACTTCGCAAATTCTCACTTGAGGAACCGTAACGGCTCGTTAACCAGTTATGTGTAAGGTGTGCGTCAAAATGACAGAAGGTATGCTGCCACGGTTCGTTTTGAGATCCGCCCCCGATATGCTTAGACCGCCATTAATCTCGGTGTTCACTTCCGTGTGCTAAATAATGTCGGAACAATGCTGAAGGAGCCATTTATTATTCAAGTGGAAAATTCAAGTGTATAATGAAGAGAAGGCAAATTACTTATAGGTACCCTCTACTCGAAAACATTCCGACCGTCTTCTAAAGCAATGGAAAAAATTGGGAAAATCTACTGAATAAGGAGGGAGAATATGAATTTACGAATAAATTACGGCCAAACATAAGCTCAGAAAGATGCATGATATTTTCAATCAAGAAGAATATGTAATGTTATTAGCCTCTTGTTACTTGAACTGTTTTTTAAATACATTTATTACATCTATGACACATAAGGTCCTTTGATATTAAATAACTTTTGAAAGAGTAGATTTATCATAAAATGATAGACCTTTTTTGTAGAGCGTTCATTTCCCGACAAAATCAAGTTCTGGTCGTGTCAGTACACTAATGCGTTGACGGTTCATAAAATTTCAAAATGTAAACAAAAATTTCCTATGTTATTTTAATGGGAATTAGAAAATTGCGATAAAGCATCTCTAAATATTAATATTAATAGTTAAAACTTGGACAGCATCTTGTTTCGTCATTTCGAACAATATTTTCGACTTGAATTTTGAAAAAAAAAATAGTCGATTTTTTTGATACAGTCTAATACACGTAAACCTATAAGTGTGCGAGCGCTCATATAGTCTGACATTGCTGTATTGTCCTATTTGCGACTTTGCATATATTCATACCGAATTATGGAAATCGCTCATCGTGACCCGGATTATCAAGAGACGAAGTGACGTGTCACACCGCCGTGCTTCTATCGTGGTCAGGCAAGTGAGAAGCAAATTTTAACATTGTTTCATGCAGACCGGCATCGGTGTAACCTTGTTTTTCCGGAATTTTAGGAGATGAAAATTCTCAGGCACAGGTAAATATAATACTCGGAGTCGCTGCTTGGTGAGTAGCACTTCTAGACTAAAAATTAATGTCACGAACTCGCTGGCGGAATGAAAAAACAACATATCGAGGGGCTAACAAGGACCGATTTTCATCCTTTTAGACCGGATTTGGATGACACATTTCTTTAAAAAAAGATTGAGGTTTAATTATATGATTGTCAAGGTCATTTGCCGGCAAAATTACAGATATTTCAAGTTGGTAATTTTACAACTATCGCATACATACCGGGACAATCTCTTGAAACTTGAAAATGAACTGTGCATGCGCGAAACAATTTAATCTCATTGGACGGCAAAATCTTTCCGCAGCGATATTTTTGTCTGCGATGCAAGGGGCCAACGTACACAAAACGTACGTGTACGTTTGAATTTTCAAAGAGCATAAGCATTAAATTCCGACCGTTCTTTGAAGAATCAATTTTCCGACCCAATAAAATGTTTCCCAAATCTGTTCCGAGTCACTACCTCAATTATTTAAGATTCTAACCTTGAAAATTCATATCAACTACATTGCCGCCAGAAACAGTTTGACAGTTGAAACTCGGGATGGCCAGCCTGCACGAACAGCTGATAAAACTCGCGCATGCGCAGTTGATTTTCAAGTTTCAAGAGATTGTCCCGGTATATTTTGCGGATGAAAGTAAATTTTGAATGCGTTGAAAAACATAAGCTCAAGCGAAAAATTGCGTGACGCGAACTTAGGTGAAGCCACTCCGTGTAATTCAAGTTCCATGAATCTTTCAGCCAGCATTTTGCTGAATACATACAATACAGATTTTCAATTACTCTTCATCGTATAATATTCATATCGTCATTGTGGTCATTGTCATCTTCATCATTTTTATTATTATTTTTCATTATACCAAAAGTACGGATCTATTGATTCATAGCAAAAGTGTAAAATGATGTTCGAAACGTGTTACTCTCAACACCAATGATCTCAAATTTGATAAATTGAACAAACATAATTTTTTTCACTGTTTACCAAACCATTGTTATTTAGAGATTGCCGTACGAAAAAGGTACGAAATGTTTTCGAAAGCGTTATAATTTATTACGCCATATAAGTTACGGCATGTTATTTTCAGTAAAAACACGTCGATTATGAACTTTGCCTCCGATGTCATCACGTGGAAAAAGTACTTTTGAAACAGAATGATGGACAATCGTACAAAATTGCTGCTCTTCATTACCGGTCAAAAATTCGTAAAAGAGTATAAAAATTTTGATTTTTAGTTAAAGTTACGATTTCAGTTCGAACACTGTCGAAAGTGTGATAAAAATACTTTCGATACACTGTTTGAAAAATCAATGCATATTATTTCCTAACATTCAACGTCAGAAATTCGATGATGTCACTTCAAGACTGATTGCAAAGCTAAGGAAATTCTAAAAAGTAATCCTTGTCATAAAACTATCTAATGACGAGAAATTAATATAACGAACAGTTATTCTACAAAGAAATTACGATTAACATCATTCGAAGTTTCAGTGCGAATATGTAATCGTATTTTTTCGTACGTATCTACACTTGATTATTGTCAAACTCATCACAAATTGGAATGTATAAAACTGATATGCTAATACTTTCCGAAGATCAGTGAAAAAAAAAAAATAAATAAAAATCATGGAAAATGACAAAAATTATACGTTTCATGCTACAGTGTTTTCTTCACGACTAAAAAATGATGTGTATCATTCTTAAGTTAATAAGAAAGAAATCTTATAAATTTCAAAGCTTTCTCATGTGTGTTTTGCGGGATAAGTCCGTGGTTTCGTGTGAAAAATTTTTAGGTTAGACGAATGACGTAAGGCATTTTCTATTTTAATGAAGTGGACGTTATATGCATCTGCAAATTTAGTACCTTCGCATTTCGTATCACTGCAACGATGCACCCGATTTTCAGTATTGAAGGAAATTTTTGTTTACTTGAACATTATCTGGATAATCATATTTTCGATAACTTCGAAATATTTTCGCTAACATTTTTCATACCCCAACAAGCTTCATCTCATAACATTTGATAATATCAGCAATTTGATGAGTAAAATGCCATGACAAATGAAACCTGTTGTGTATTTTTGCATGAAATATCAATATTTGTTGTTCTTCGTTGAAAAGTTTCGATGATAACATCTTGTAGATTCAATTGTAAACGGATATATTATTATTTCAATACTGCAGTAAAGTATGAACTGCGAATTTTATACAATGTCCCGGTAATTCCTTGCTCGCTTCTGTTTATCCACAACGGGGAAAAAGTTTTCCGCCCGGAGTTTTTTTCGCAGAAATTACCTCGACCGTTTTTTGGCGCCTGGAGAAAATCAAGTAATATTTTACGCTGGTTAATTACCATTTTAATTGGAAAAATAATGAAGAAAAATTATTCAAGTGTAAATTAAAAAGATTTTGTTTTCGTACAGTCGTCATGGATTTTGGCGCTGAAGGCTAATCCAGTAACCGCGGAAAAGTTTCCCAAATTTTAACGGTACGTTTTTTTTTTTCATTCGGAAACTGCATGGAAATTGGAGTTTCTGCATTATCTCGTACTTTGGTTGACAGAACGTACTCGTATTCGAAAAATCAGTCCGGAAATAATGGCGGTACGATTTTTAAGCTGTTCTTATTCCACAAAAAATTGCACGAATCTTGTTGGGAAAGGCTACAAGTGTTTTTATCGAAGAAGGGCTTTCACGACTACAACACGATTAAGAATTTATAATTTGAGTTAATCGCTATTGAAATTTCTAAGACTCCTAAAATTTTGGTAACAACTTTGAAACGTTAACACTGTTAACACACACACACATATATATATATAAATATATTTTATTTTTTTTAAGTTTGGCATCGTCTTCATCGAAAAGGATAAACCTGCGAGGATTTTTTTCATCATTACGAAAACGGAGATAAAAAATACATTCTGAAATTATAAACAAAGATTTACAGTTGGATATTAATGTTTCATTTTAAAGTGATTATACCCACAATTCCTCATTTTTTAACATACGTTGTTATCAATAGTTAATCACTATCTCAATGTTGTTGCCACGAATCTCTTTTTTCGTTGATTTGAAAAAATGATAAAAGTGCAATCCGACCAAGGTACGAAGTGCGAGTGTGTGGCTTTTGAGGAATTAAGCTTTTGATGTATTGTTGTCCAAAAATGACGTTGCAAACATTGTAAGTGGATAATAAATCAATCATTCCTCTGGCATCACAGAGGCTGAAACTCGTGGATATTTCTGAGGAATTTATGTATCTGATCGAAAACGGAGATCCAGATGTGTCGAAAGTTAGCGAAACGTGCGCGTTAACGAGGAAACTCCATCCAATCGAGCGGGAAATGCCCGAGGGGCAAGGGGTGGGGAGTTTGGAAATTTTGATTGAACCTGCTCTCGTAGCTTCGTTTGGCACGATTTACGGAAAGTCTCGATAAAAAACTGAATATTTTGCACCTCTATTCTTTCACAATTGATTATCCTGAAATACTAATAACAGAAAATTTTGGTAATCCAGAAAAGTTGACACTGGCGTGATTTTTCAATTACTTTTTCATCTCAATTCGAAGAAAACATTCGGAATATCATTGTAAGTATATTTTCTTTAAACTTCGGGATGTCATGTAGTAAGAGAAGAAACGCTTATTCAAGTTCATATAAAATTAAATTGACCTGCGAATTTTATCGGCCTTTGAAGTATGAGCGATCCAACCCATTCCATTATATTATTCATAGTTCTAGCACAATGATGACTATAATGTTGAATTTGCAAAAGTTCTTTCCCAACATGCAGGGCGGAAGACGTTGGAATCCATACGTGAGCAAAACTGGATTTTGTATCGAGGCAGGATCTGCTTATTGTAAGTTGCGCCGAAGTATTCGATAGAAAGTAATGGTGATGGACTTTTTACATTGATTGTGAAGAGCAGATGAGTCAACGTTATTCATCGACATCTGTCAATCAGTATCTTGCTGTAAATTGCAATAGAGAGCTGTCGGAAAAATAATTTCACCACAAAGTTTGTAGTAAATCGAGCTACGATTATGGTGATCGCGATTAATTCAATTATCGCCCAAGTCACTATGCTTGTACAATTCATAAAAAATTCCTTACCCACTATATTCACGAATTTATTTCGAATAACGACGTTTTCTCATCTCGAATAGTCTTCTCTGAAGGGTTAACCGCACATCTGCACGTCTGTATACGTACACACAAGGACTATAAACGATTCAAATGATTTAATAAGATTTCACATGACTTCATCTAGGATTACCAGAAATTTCGGGGAGTTCAGAGAATTCAAGGATTTCAGGGATTCCGTGCAATTTGAGATTTTACATGATTTCTAAGTATTATTATAACATTTAAACATTTCATGAATAATTTTCAAAACCTTATGTGAGTTCACTAGCTAATGATTTCACAGAACATGAAATAATTTCACAGAATTTCAGGGATCTAATGTGATTTCAAAGATTTGAAAGATTTAAGAGATTTCACATATCTTCACAGAATTTCAAATGATTTCGAGAGATTGATGAGATTTCAAAAATTTCAAAAATTTCAGAGATTTGAGACGATTTCAGTTGATATTAGACAAAGATTTGACATCGTTTCAAGGGATTCCGAAAGACTACAGGATTTCAAAGATTTCATTCATTTCAAATGATTTCAGGTGATGATTTCGCAAGTTTTCACAGGATTTCAAAGGAGTTCGAAAGGTTTCACGCGGTATTTGAGGTATTACAAGTGATTTCAAATATTTCACATTACTTCACAAGTGTACACCGATTGCAAGGATAGTCAACCCCTCGTTATTCCCCGACTCTCACAACTGACGCGCAGTTCTTTATTAGTTACTCCTCGCTCCGGACTTGCAAGTTTTGTATTACAAAAATATACACATACACAAACGCACTGGTCGAATGTAAAAAAAACTCGTCCATTACACATCAACGATGTTATTTGAACTTGTCACATTCTATCACACAGCCTCTGATGTCTGATTTTCCAATTCCGCACTCCATGTATGTCTTCGCGGCTCGACGGATCGTTCTGGACTATTTTCTCCGAGGATGAGCATGCAAGACGTTCAATTGAAAGGCTTCCTATTGCCTGACCTGCACACCGGAAGTTGCAGCACGACACCGAGGGTGCAAACGGTACGCAGCATGGGGAGCGAGGCATCGAATGAAAGGAATACACGGCTCTCGAACCAATTGAATGGCCACGGGGAGGATCCGCTAGTGTCTTTGATTTCAAGGTTGTCTTCATCCAGGACGTAAGACACTTCGCAATATCGACGATAACACAGTTTCCTGAGTCGAGTCCTGGGAAAGAATGGATCCCCATATGCTTTTACATACTTACCGATGAGATGTTCAATTACAGATTTCGGCTGTAATTTCGGCGTTGTTTCGTGATGTTCTCAAATTTCAAAAAAAAAAAAAAAAACTCGGAAACAGTACGACAGTTATGTAAACTGTGCAGATATCGAATTTATTTGGCTCAAAGACATTCTATTCAAAAAGTTCACCGCTACGCTTGGTGACATTTCGTACCGTTAGTGAATTTTTTGTAAAAATTTGAGCGAAGTTATCGATGTATTTGTATTCGCATTATTAAAATAATTATCGGTATTCAGTGTGAAACTTTCTACAAATTACACTGAGTTGTTTGTCTCTGATTATCGTATTAGCGTGAATACCGTTTTCATAATTCAAAGTCAGTCGTTTTGCTTGATTTCAGAAATTAATGGAACCAATTGAGCTAGCAGACGATGTGGCTGGTTGGGCATTTTTTTTTTTTACATCTCATTTGAAATTCACTTTACGACGAGGCGTTTATTTATGGTTGTTCGTAATCAAACGCATTTAATTACACGGAAAGAAAATAAACAAAAGTCAAATAAATTTGAGAGGAAAAGTAGTTGCAGGTTTAAGTTAATTGATAATAAATAAACTTGAGACATTTTGTTAATTAAAGAGTTGCGTTATAGATTTAGTAGAACGAAAGCAGTTTCGTATAATTTAGGTATGGGTATGCTGAAACTATTACTCATGGAATTACTGCTTTTAAAACTTTAACCAGACTGAGATTTTCTTCATATATCCCCGTGCTTATCAATTCTGGATAAAAATTTCGAATTAAAGAAATAATTGCATTTCAACTTCAAAGCGTCAAAAACTTACAAAAACAGAACAAGTTCGAATCTGTTAACTATCGATATTATTTCTTAGTGGACAGTTTCAAACACACTATTTTTAATCAAGCAGAAAATTTTTTATGTGACAGTATCACCTCTAAGACCCTACATTTTGTCAATCCTAGCGTTTAAAAAAAAAAACAAAAAAAAAAACAGAAAATTCATAATACATTCGTAAAAGCTTAATTTCTTACTCTCATTATTTCAAGCATACTTCTATAATGGGTTTAGTTTTTGAAATATTTTTTCAGCACAGCAAATTTTCGATCCAAAAAAATTCATTTTCGTACAACAATTTTACAATATTTTCCACTTTATAACGAACATGTGAAAGTTATGTTGAGAGTGAAATTGATGTCGAACAAAATCTTCCACGAATACGCAGTGAAAATCCAATCCGGATGAAGCTGATGCTAGCAGCCAAACATGTCAAATTTCTCTCGAATAGGACTATGCAGTACAAATTTATATCCATAATTCTAAAAAAAATGTTAGCTTTCTATGACACTGATAAATTTTCTCGATTTTTGGACATTAAAGCCTCATTTTCATTATTGACCGCTCGCTTGGCTGTTAACTCTGGCTGCTAGCTTCAACCTCATCCGATCTGGGTATATAATTTTAGTATGTTTTTTACGTGCAACGGAAACTTTCAAAGAATTTTTGTAAAATTTTCAAAACGCTTAGGTATTAATTTGTTGATTTAAAATTTTTGAATTACTGATAAAAACGAATAAAAAATTTAATCCCATCATAAAGCCGATCTTGAAATAATCCGATAAAAAGAATGTTTCGAAATTTCAAAAATGATGGAACTATGGAAAAGTTTGGGTATTGATAACCCAGAAATGGGTTTCTATGAGGGTTAGGTACAAATTTCCATTGTAATTAAAACAGTGATGACGTCAAAACCTCGTCGAATTTGCATCGAATGCCACCACATATTGCTTGTAAATGTTCGATTACGAGTTTATTTTGCTGCAGAAGTATTTCCGACATAGTAGATTCTAAACCGAAAAAAATTTGGAACCATTTTAAATGTCTGCATTGTTACTTTCATACGATTGTCGGTGAAAAAATATCCGTGAACCTTCTGTATTTCGATGTTGCAAGAAAACCTATTCGAACCGTTTTGAAGTAATATGGACAGCAGCTCGTAAGTCATAATGAAAACTAGAGTTTTTTTTTACTAAAATAAATAATATGAACGTGTAAATCGATGACGTAAATTTAGATGTTATCTAAGATTACTTCTAATCGGATTAATTTAATCATTTATTGACTAACAACCGTAAATAAATGTCTTTTAAGTCAATTATTCTTCCGCATAAAATAGATCTGACAACAGTGCATCTAAGAGTTGCATGTTGTTACCAGTTTTTAGTTGAATTTCATTGATCAATTTACAAAATGAGTAACCAAACAACTCATTTTCGACAAAACGGACGATTTGCAGAGGAAACAATTATAAAATGGAAAAATGTTTTTTTATTCGTCTTTACCTCACTTTCACGAGTCGGATATGTTATTCATTTTTAAGTATGGTTGACCGATATTTTCGTGAATTTTTTATCATTTAGATTAAAATATTTAGAAAACTTCACGTCAGAATACGTTTTTTATCATTTTTGCGTAGTCTACGAGAAATGATTATTATAAATTAAAGTTTTTCGTATTTTTGTCTTGAGCAGTTTTGATTAAATTGTATGAAAAATGTGCTTTTTGCACAAGATTCCCTATTGACTACATGTTAAATATCCAATTGTTAATAATTAATTACACAAAAACTGCACCTTGGATCTTTCTCAAAAACTTACTTCACACCTATTTATTAGCGATTATTGACGTATCAGAAATTCGGCTTTTTATCTTTACATATCTCTAATGTCCGAACAACCGTAAACTCGAGCACAAGCACAATTCCAGCTTCTTAGCCGGAACGTGACGCGTGTTAAACGTTTAGTCGGAAACGTATCAACGATTTATCGAATTCCGAAACCAAAACCCCTCGACTTTTATACGGATGAGACTCTTCCGTTGGGTGCAGATCACGGACTGGCGGTCTGCATTAGGGTATTACTTCAAGTAGGTATTGGCGTCTGTTTGTGGCATACAAAGTGCTTCGTCACGTCAAATCGACGATGGACAAACAAACAAGGCGAAAGATGAACCGTCGTGTGCAAACGAATACAGTTGTTATATGACTTGGGGAATATTGGATACCTGTTTACGCGTTGGAATTGTTATCTTCCCGATGAAATTCGCGTCAATCTCAATTCAGCTCAGCGTCCACCTCGAAATGACATTTCCGAGGCTTCTGTGAAACGAATAGAACCGCTCTACCAAGCCTGCAGAGCTCGACACACGTCACAATCCGTGAAATATGTAGGTACTACAATTGCGCGAACTTCTGAACGGGAAATTCCACATGTCATTTACGTGTTAAGAGGATGAACGAAGAGAGTTCATTGTATAAAGGGTCTTCAGCAATGTTACGTACGCCAAGGATAGTGAACAAGGGTAAAACAACCGTACATCCTTACCGCATAATCAACACGAATCTGGGGAAATTCGAATGATGCAATTGTTGTAACCTGAATGTGAAATAGTTAGGCTAAGGTCCGATGGGCAAGTTAGACACATGTGCGAATGAGATGTCCTCTCTGAATAACCGACCTTCTGTGGTCAACGCCAACCGGCGTCGGTTCGTAATGAAACGCGTGATGTGAAAAAATGTAAAAGCCTGTTATTCGTTAATAAATATTATTCGTAACGGTACGAAACCCTGTGGATTTTTATTTCGAACGGACGCGCGAGTAACCTTTTAAAAGATGCGAAACAAGGTAAAGATATGAGAAATTTGCGAAAAGATTTTCAACTTAGAACGTCAAGTGTTCAAACTTTGATATTTTTTATTTAATTCTCACGAAATGAATATTTTTTTATTTCGTGATTTGCTAAGCTGGTTTGGTTTTACGGCAGGTTGATTAAGTTAGTGTATTTGCTCAAGATGACTCGATAATGACAAAGTTACAGCGTCTTGTAGAAAAATCACCGAATCGTAGAAGAGTTTGGCATGCCACCTAATTTTTAAAAAAATCGGACATTCCGATGTATCTAAGCTGAGAAATTGAGCATAAAGATTAATTTTTCCCGAAAGTCAGAAAATGAATTTCTGACTAAGACGAAAGGCTAGAAACTGTCGGCATCTGTATCTCTAAACCCAAACAATACCTTGAAGAATGCAATGCGAGTCTCGAGGTAATAATTTAGACTGTTCACTTTCATATGAAATTGCGTAGTACTTTATGATGCTAGATCCGCAATTTATTTTACTTAGTTCGAGTTTATACGTATGCGTAAAAAATTTGCACCAATTTATGCAAAGTTCGAAGGATTGAAGTATACCTATTATTGCAATATGGCAAAAACATGGTCCAGGTTTTGAAAACTTAATGGTTAATTTACACAAACAATTTTTTATTAACCTACACTAGATGCCGGAAAATTTGTGTGCGATAATTAATGATTTTTCAAATTTTGGTTGCTATTTTTATCGCTATGGTTTACTGGATTGTTATTCCGACAGAGTGATATGTTCGATAAAGAGGCTTATAAGCAAAAAACCAATATTTTTCACTAATTTCGTCACAATATATAATCGCCCATGATGTGATATGAAAATATAAAATTCTTCAATTATATAGAAACGATGAAATATTAACATTTTATTTCAAATCGCTTCAAAATGATTGAAAATATAGTAGATTCGTTCCATTTTATTCTACGATGACTTATTTTCTTCCAAGAGATTATTTCATATCTAATAATACTATTTTGCATCCAAATAGCTTATCATCAACAAACGGCAAATTTCAGTTGACTACCGAAAGAGAAAATGTAGGATCTTGTTCATAATTTTAGTATTTCTTATTTCTAGACTTATAAAAGAATCTTCGCAGTAGTTTAAGAATATTAAACTCGATAAATACTCATAGTGTGATCATCTCGTAATAACACGAATAAAAAGTATTGATTTTTAGATCACCAGCATCCTTGAATTGCAACAGTCGTCAGAATTTTTCCACATTGGTGAGAACCAAGTTTAAGTTTCCGGTACATCCAATTATGTACTGGATTATATGTGAAAAATTAATCCACCTGCAGGAAACAATGGGCCATAATACTAGGCGTAAATATAGTTATTTTCTTCGACGCCACGTTTTCCAGCCTGCAAGAGTATCACTTATTCGCATTTCCGTTCACTGCACTAACATCACGATCCATTTCCGTCATTTCACATGGAAATTTTATACTCCAGTGTCTTTTCCGCCTGCAGAATCTTTACCACACGTACACGCTATCCCCCATAAAATTTCAGTTCACCTGCGGCACTTTCTTCAACGAAGTTGCGGCCATGCGTGGCCGTAAATCCACGGTCATAATGTACAATATTCCTCTGTACACGAGTGTTAGGATTAGATATAAAACCACGTGTAAATACCTGTAAGCATATACTAGGTTGTTTTGAATGGAAGCAACATTTTTTTAACTTCTACCTGAAAAACTTTTGAAAAGTCGCTTTCCGAATTTACGCAAGGGAAAGATGATATTTTTTTCAAATTGTTACCACTTACGCGTGCTTAATGATCCGAACTTCGTCCTTGAAGAATTTTCTTAACAATGAGAATCAAATTCTCTGCAAACACACATGCGTGCATCGAGTCAGTTGGTTTCTAACCGGACGGAAGGAATCGTGTGTTCAGGGGAAGAAAAATCTTGACAGGAAAAAAATCAACGTCAGAAATAGAAATCAAGATTTATCGTTATTTGCTTGAGCCGTAAAAAATTGTTATAAAAAAGTTCCATTTCAGGTTATAAATTAAAAAAAAACAAAAAATAATAATAATGCGAAGGTATGCTCTTTTTTATGCGAAGTGACCATTTATCGTAATTATATATGCCTGATTCAAAAATTCATCATGCTGTTAATTACGCTGATAAATTTTATGTCGGATAGCTGAAAGTATGCGGCAGCAGGTGCGAAAAACTTCTGGCTTCTTAAAGTAGTATCATAATAAATTCGAACGCGTGCCCCTCACAGTAATTGCAGATATGCAATTGAATTTCAAGTCTTAATACTAGCAACGAAAATTATTGCATAATATGCTTGAAGTATTTCGATGGATGTTCATTTTTTAAGTATTCGTATTTTTTATCCACCAGACATTAGTTGACACCGATATGACTCTAGAAACATCGGTATCGAACCCTTCGATTATAATTCCAGTATTATGCATTTTCAAAGAGGTTTTCGTAACTTACGAATAAAACAATTTGACGAATGCTCGAGTTACGACTGTCTCATATTAAAATTAATATAGAGTATCGATGTTTGGTCAGCCAACCTACATAACCATTGATTTTTTTTCCTCTTCGCGTCAGGTGAGCTTGTTCAATGTTCATAAACACAGATCATAAATAATTCGGCACGGTCTACTCTTCTCGATTACAATGTAATTCGTGCGTGATCGTTAAAATACTTTGCACGTTCAACCTACACCAAATCGCCACATACATCTTCTGTTGTAACCGGCACGTATATTTACATAGAGCTAGGACAGTTGATTGCCGGGAGAATTAGGTCGCCTTCAAGACTCGGCAGAAACAACAATGTGATTACTGAATTATAAATTGTTCGTCAATCTGATTAAATCAGTCGTCATTTAAGTCCATATAATGAAATATACGCTAGAGAAATACTTGCTGCATCGGACACAGAACACAAAACGAAGGAAGAAAGGGGAATAAGAATGAAATCACAGAAGAAAGTAAACTATACGCTGCTATATGCTTACAAAAACAGAATACGATGACGAATGAATTTAAGGTTATACCAGCAACGAACAGAGATAATGTACTTTATACGACAGCAAAAATCTGCAAACTGCAGGACTCCCGTACGCACCGAAGACAGCGAAGGGAGTACAAGGCAAGGAGGTAGTTTGAATCGAAAACTTTCTACCAATCGCATTGCAAGATCATCGATCGATCGATTTTAGGCATTCCTGCTGTCAATGGTAGTTCGGTGCAAAAGGAACACTAGCGACGCTAGTGGTATAAAAAATAAACCAAACGTGTACGATTACTTTGACGAGTAGTGTCAATTCTTCCATCTGAGTTCGGTTTCCTTGTGTTAGTCTCCGTGAGCACAAAAATTGCAAAACTCCGTATTGCGTGACGCAATCGGCGCGGATTTGGATTTGTATGTGTATGAGACATGCAGTACTTGTATTTTACAATATTCAATTTTTTAGATTTGTGATTTGGAGACGTTCAAGGTAAGATTAACAGAGTCTGTCTTGGAACGGTTGCGAAGTGTTTCAGTGAAACAACTTGTCTCATTTTCAAGCTACTTCCGGTCGGAAGGGGAGTCGCAAACGCGGCTTAACTACTCGACTCGGTTGCGTCTACGCTTGGCAATTATTTCAAGCAAACATTATTCGAGTTATTACTGCGGAGCGGACGTGTCTGTGCCCAGATGTTTGAATATAATGCCCAGGCGATTTAGGTGTGTCAGTGTAACAGTATCAGTTGACCTCCGAGCAAAATCGTTCTGAACCCAGATCTGCAGGAGCAGCAATTACGCAAGATATTCATGAAAGGTTTGCATAACGCATGGAACTTGCACTTCACAGCAGTCTGAAACTGCAGAATATTGTTCGTAAAGGGGAGTCGATCGATTTTCGCGATCAGGAATAACGTGTTTGTGTTATAAAAAAAAAATACCAATCTCCCACTCATTTCTTATTAAACTTTGAAGAGAGTGGTCAAGTAACGTGATCACTGTAGGGCTGTGTGATTAATCGATTAATCGCAATTAAATTAAATTGTAGACTTCGAGTAACTGTTTTTCCGAATAATCGATTAGTCATTTGTTTTAGAAAACGATCAACGCAAAAGGCCGATTAAGCGATTAATCGCATTTGATCAATCGTGTGGTCGAGAAATCAATTAAAACGAACGTCTTTGATTAATCGATCAATTGGACAGCCCTAGTTATCGTGGTCTGCAATAAAGTGGTCGAGTTGAAGAAAAATAAGCGTTTGCACCGAAATTAGTATAAATTGTGTACGGAAATGAAAGCCGTTGAATAATGATATTCCAACTCCCAAAATTTGATTCGTTTCCTGTTGTTCTCTTCCCGTGAATTAAAATCAAAGTTATTTGTGTATTTGTGCGTATTTGTTTAAAGAAAATACATTGTATACCTTTCAACTTCTGCGGGACAACGACGAGCTTCCGGGAACCGTTCCAAACTTTTCCGTTTCAACAGCCATCTTTGAAATAATCACGGAGAAGATAACAATCACTGAAAATTTCCTGCGCAGTTGTTCCCAGCGATTTCGAACTTGTTCTTTAAATGAATTGAAGCAGACGTTCAACGAGCTAAAATTATTTCATTAGTCTGCGTTAACAATTGTCGAACGAAAGTACGAGGGGCTTATAACTTTCCCCTCGCTCTTATTAGCCGTTATTATTAATTATCCAGCGATCAAGTTTTGCAATTTATATTCACAATAGGAGAGTTCATACATCCGTACGTCCGCAATTAAATTACTCACAACTTTTCATAACACACCGTTTTAAATGGGGTATTTCATTCCATGCAACGTATGTAGGTAATTGCAATTTTCACTTCAACCTCCAGTTTCACGCTTCTGTACCAGTGTACGTTTTATTTATCACATTCACTGTTTGTTTATGCCACTTTTCATTGAATTACAAGGGAACCCTCATGAATAGGAATGAACATTATTATCTTCTCGCCTGTTCTGGAAAAATTTTCACAACTTTAAAGCTGCGAAAATTGCATAATAGAGGCAGGCACATTTCAATAACTTTGTCGTCGCTTACTCGCATAATGCATACATCACATGACGCAGATGACCACCCTCGTTACGTAACGTGTTTCTACTCCCAGAGGTGAAGTACAACTGACAACGAGTCACAGACAGATCGAGTCGAGCCGTGCATTTATATACGTACGCGTTCTACTTTACTACAATATACCTACGCATATTTAAGAAGCCAGTTTTATGCAACTGACGAAGTGTGCAGTCACGGTCTTTGAGTAGTTTAATTTGTTTTCTGCAACGCCGTTTGCCGGTTTATACGTACGATGCTTTTTTATCGGATTTTTTTTTGCTCTGTGTCGCTTTAGCGCAGAGTAAACGGGTTTGGAGCAAAACGCAGTCCTTCCTTATTTCGACATCTGAAAACCATAAGAGATGGCTTTACCAAAATTTCCTACTTTCGGTTAAGCGGAAGTGATGACGTTAAAAATCGATAATTGAATAAGCATCGACAAAGTTTATTAAATACAAAATAAAGTAAAGACAGTCGATGGATTCGATGATCTTCGATGTTTCCACATCTCGCCCCTGCATTCACAGTGCTTTAATGACTTATCGGTTTCATGCTATGGATTGAAAATTGAATGACTCAAATTCTTAATATCTAACATATACTAGGTTTTCATTTATTTCCCAATGACAAGTGAGCTTGCCATCCAGGTTTTGTTTGTCTCGATTCCTCGTTTACATTGGCTTTGTGTTTCTGGATCATTTCATAGAGAACACAAATAAGTGAATAAGTTTGAAATCCAAGATGTACGAAAGAAGTTTTAGATTGGCTATGTTTGGTAACAACAGGATTTCTCTTATAACTATCGTTGGATGCAATTTGCCGATCATTTTAAGTTTTTAAATAATTGCTTCTATGAATTTGTCAAGGTTCACTTACTTCTGGCACGATTGAACCGGCAAGATAATAATTGTTACGTGAGAAAAGTGTGATTTGAAGAGAGAAAAATTGTGAATCGTTAAAGTTGCGCTGCAGAAATCGAAGAAGAATGGAAAAGCATTTACGGAATCGGTTATAGGCTTAGTTCGAAAATATGGGCATTCTTTAATTCTCATTATCGTAGAATCGACTAGAAATGGCGATGGCGCGATTCGAGGAGTAGAGCAACAGTTAGTGAATCAGGTCACTAATTCAGGTCAATGATGATCTTCATTAATTTGAATCCAAATGTCACTCGATTTTGCGATGAGTAAGTTTGGAAGGAAACGGTTCTATTCCGCAGGAAGCATAACAGATTGATATTGTGTAAATGTGAAGGTTCATTTGAGAAAAATCATGATCCAATTTATGCTAAAAGAGTGCGGGCGAAGAGAAAAACAAGTCATAAAGCAAAATCCGAGACATTGATTACGTTCGTAACATCATTCTTCAGCCTAAACTGAACTTCTATCAGAATTCAAAGCAATTTAAGGGGCTGTAAATGGGCTTCACTGTATGAATCGAAATTTAGAAGAAGCTAAAAAACCATTTGGAAAGGCTCGAGCAATGCTACTTGCACCAATGATAGTGAACAAGAATGAAACAACATCCTTTATATGTAGTAGAAATTAATCCAAGCAAATTCGAATATTACAAGCTAAGATATCAAGAGTTTCAGAAAAGGTTTAATGACTAAAAACTCGAAATGATGAAATCGATTTTTTTCTTTAATCTAATTTTAATGTTCTTGGGCATATTTCGTTCACCAATATTTATCTTCACAGTGGATAAAAACAGATTTCTGTAAGCACGGCACAAAATATATTCAACAATAACATTTTCGCGTGGTAACTATTATTATGTAGCATTTCTTGAATGTCTTTGTGAACGTGACTAAAGTAAATCCAAACATTGGAATTGGATTGAAAACACAAGAATTCACTCATTTTAAACGTTTCGATTATAAAAATTTTCTCAAATTGTTGGCATCCCAGTTTTTATTATTCGTATTATGCGATAAGAGGTGTTGTTACATTCGTGTTTGCTATTACCGACACAAATAACACTATTAGAGAATTTTTAACAGTCTGTTCTCTTTTCCCTGGCATCGATTCAGCGTCTGACTCGTTCATTTTTAAAAGGTTTTGTAACCATTTTTCACAAAAAAAAAAAAAAGAAGAAACGTTAATGTTTCATGTTAAAAATTGAGACGGTCCCTACGCCCGATAATGCGTAGGTATAATAGAACGCCCTCGGTGGATGCTGAATTATTCACATCCCATAAACTCCCTCCGAAAGTGAAGTTATTCACGCTCAATGAACCGATTCATCGACGTCCCTTACCGTATAAAATTTGGGCAGGTCATCTTCAAAGGGTGTCACATTTTCACCCTTGCAAATACACACACGCACGCATGCACGCGCACAGATATATAATTGTTCAAGGCTCTTAAGTAATCGTCAAAGAGTCGATAGGGTGACAAGACTTTAAAAACACCCGCGACAGGTCACCTTTATAATTTATCTCCAAGAATCCGACGCCCTTTGAAAATCCCCTTTTACTTTCGGGTTCGTGCCGGACTTTCCGTCAAAGCTGTAACACGGTCAAGAGACTTTTCTTTCTTCCGGTCAAATATTCCCAGGCATGCGAAACCCAGTGACGAGGTAGAAAATAGCGGCTAATCGAGAGGCGAACGAAACGCCGGATATTTCCGCGATATTTTAACCGTACGGGCCGAAATTCGAGAGGAACTCGAACGCGAAGGACGCGCTACCGGTTCAGTCGGAGTAGGAAACGAGACTAAGAGAATCGAAACGCGGGAAAGAAGCCGCGGTGATCCAAAAGTGCAACAGCTGTAAGGCTGCAGGGTGCATCGAAGCGTGTGCTCGCTGCGGCAGGTGAGTTTGTTAGAAATTCGTTAATTTCAGGTACAACGCGATGCGTGGGGCTCCACTAACATCGGCGTGCCTGCTGGACGATCGAGGGAGAGAGGCGGACGGACGGAAGAAGGACGAAGAGCGAGGCGAGGAGGAAAGAGGAGGAAAACGGAGGGCTGGCAGGTAGGGTTCGGCACCTGCCTTCTACCTGTTCTACGGGACTGCACTGACGAAAAATATCATTCGTTACGGTTACCGAAGAGTTCTGGTGATATGGGCATTGTTACAATAACGGTGTAAATATACTTTTCGAATCCCAAGGAAACGTGGCCTGGCTAACTATTTACTGTAATCGGCATTGTCAATCAGCTGGTTTAGTCGACTACATTTTTGTCAGTTTAATCAGACCCGTCACACGATCGATTTATTGTTGCGCGATCAACGTCAAATTGTATTCCAATAGTTGAAAAAATGCTGTACGAGAGATCGGAATTAAAAAAAGCACGGTTACAGCTACAAGAGTGATTTTCATTTTATACCCGTTGGAATTTTTTTTCATAACGGTTTTAAACGAGAATGGTCAAGAAAATGTGAAAGACAAGATATGTATCTCGGTGTGTTCATCGGAAGTCGTTGAATCATTGCGTCGCGAAATAATTTACATGTTCAACTTATGATACGGGAATAGTTTTTTAGACTTGTATTAAAAAAGGACCAAAGACTAGGAAATCTGTCCTACACTATGATAAATGTCTCGGTTTTTGTAATGCGATTTCGAACTCATCGGTCGCCACAATTAGAATCTCAATAAGCTGTATGGAAAAGAAATCTTTGCAAAGTTGACTCATTTTTTGAGAACTCATACTTTTTGGAAACCAATCTGGAACATATTTGATGCGAACAGTTTGCTATGATTCTTGCCAAATGGCTCGAAAACTAAAATTAGACCGATTACAAATAACTTAGAAATAGCTGGTGATTGAACTGAGTTACTTGACTTGTTTTTGGTCAATCGAAGGGTTCGATTTTGCAAAAAAAGTAAAACATGAGCGATGAGTGAACATGAGAATTACCAACAAAAATACATTGAACAATAATATTGAATAGAAATTTTAGAGATCAATCTAGCACCTAAAATTGTGGATAGCAAACAAGTTAGATTTAAATGACTTCCAAATCATTTTGGTAGCAAACCACCTTCTAATGTCTGCACAAATTCAGATTATCATCATTAGTTGCTGATCAACATAAGATGAAATGAATAACTGATGATTTCCACGCTTATGTAAAAAAAATTTAGTTTTTCAAACAATTACGATCACGACGAATTTTGTAATATTTCCTCTAATTACGTCAACATTGGGTACTATGAACCGGTCCGTTTAACTGATTGAGATAATGAATCCAAAGGACCATCTGAATCGAAAGATAGAAAAAGAGGAAAAACCGTTTCAAAAATTTGCAGTTATGTTATTTGCGCCAATGATGTAAAAGTGAACCGGAATGAAATGAAAATATTTACCATGTGATAGTAGGAAGTGATTCTGGGCGCAAATTCGAATAAGATGAGCTGTGATATCAAGAATTTCAGAACATGTTTCATAATTGTAATGTTCCAAATGATTTTGTTCTGGTGTTCTTGATCCCATTTTAATATTTAGGCTGATTTCCCTTAGCATAGCGATCTTCGGAGATCGTCTTAAAAATTACTGACAAATAGTTATCTCAGGCGTTGGTAAAAACGGAATTCTGTAAGTACTGCAGGTAAGATGTTCGTCAACAATTACATTTTCGCGTTGAAACTATACCGTAGTGCAAGATTTCTCAATTTTTTTGGAGCAAAGTGCGGGGATTCGGTCGGTGAAGAAAATGAGTTCAAGAACATTAGAATCGGATGAAAAACACTGCAATTTCGATTTTTCCGGACGTTCTAATTACAAATCCTTTGTTCAAATTCTTGATATCTTGTGTAATTCTAATTTATTTAGATTCATATCTACGAGCTATATAAGAAATGCTGTCTCAATCACGTTTATTTATATTAATGACGCAAACAACATCGCTAACGATTTTTCCTCCTTTCTTAATTTTCGATTCAGACACACCAGCCGATTCGTCGTCAAATGGTTAAATGGAACTACAGGGACGATTACATTTCTCATCGTTGTATTGAAATTAGCGCCAGCCATCATATATGTGTATGTACCACATGGAGCGGTTCCCTCAATTATCCAAAACAGGTCTAAAGAAAGCGCCGCCCGAATGCGCATTAGAATTCACAATCAGCATTGGGTATTCAGGAGAGAACAATTGGAAGCAAAATACAACGCGGCACAAACACTGTAAACACACGTTACTTATATCACTTGGCTATGGAAGCGTCATAGAGAGAGAGAGAGAGAGAGAGAGAGAGAGAGAGGGAGAGAGAAAAACAGAGAGAGAGAGCGAAGGCTGCCCACTTTTAGCCATCAATCGCAGAAAATCGCGACCGGCGCCGCGGCGAGCAACTAGCGTAGGTCCATTGTTCCCTGGCCGAATCCGCACTTCGAACACTCCCCGAAACATTAACGGCCGATTTTAATCAGGCCCTATTGTTTTTTACCCGTTCGTTAGAGCGGCTCGTGTATAGCCGATGTTCCGCCCGAAGATCTTCGCCGCCGACTGGCGACCGGCTGACCGAAGCCGAGCCGAGGTTTGGAAGCGATTGACCCGCGTTCCAAGTTTGAAAAACGTGATAATTTTAAAATTGTAAAAAGACGAAGCCGCGGTGGAAAATCCGGGGATATTCGTCATGATCGGAAAATATTCCGTGAAAATATCTCGTGCCGGTCTTCGGCTTTTTTTTTACCACGGTATTTGAATTCTTCGATGCATGTACACGAGGAGCATGAAAGGGTCCCAGCTCGTGATGTACAGCTCGGTTCAGTTTTGACCCTCGATATTTTGCGCCTCACGCCTCTCTCTCTCTCTCTCTCTCTCTATTTCCATTTCCATCCCTCTGCAAAAACGCGTCGAAATTCTATTCATGAATTTGACACACACACGGACCGAAGCTCCGCAGCAGGTTTAGATCAAGGCTGTTCTTTACGCACTTTATTATTCAAACAAAATCGAAAGCTTCTCCGCACGCCACGTTTCTAAACTCTCGGTTTCTTCGCCCCGCCCAGATCGAGGAGAATCGTACCTCGTGTGAACCGGCTTGTACACGACCGGCTCTCGACGCTACTCCGGAACCCTTTGACTCAGGACCGAAACAAGCATCCGTTGGGCCCCCAGGTTTACGCACTCAGGTCCTGGGTGAAAAAAAAAAAAAAACTAACGGGAGCACGAAAATACTATCGAGAACTCACGACGAGCAGATCCAAATCCATTAGTTAAAAGTACTTCGCAAGAGTATTTTCGCTCTCCTGTTAATTTTGTCTACAAAATTACCGAAGATTGAAAGAGAAAAAAAAAATAAATAAATACAGTTGTTCAGAAAACTTCCCGATTTATCGCGAAAATTCGTGAGAACTTCAGCTTCTTTCAGATTTTTCCAGGAAGTGTTTTCACCTCATCCTCGACGGGATTTGGTCGCCAAAAAACGATACTTTTCGTTAATTTTATCAAGATGTAGTTATAAATTGAATGAATATTCATCAAATTGTTATATTTGTAAGCTGCGAAGAGCTCTTTAAAAATACGAAAATTAAAAATACTAACTCAATTAATTTTGGGGATAATTAAGGGCTCCAAGATATCATACGAACGTTTATTTAAATCCGCCCAAATATTGTCCTTACATTTTATCACCTCTCCCTCTAAGGAAAATTCAATATCGATTAATAAAAAAAGAAACACACACACAAGAAAGTATAAAATGCGAAAGTTGTTCAGTATCGTAATTGAAATCAAAATTCGTTAGCCAAAATTTTCAAACATGAGTTTTTTTCACAAAAAATGAACATCGGTCCCATTTTTTCCCTGAGGTTTTTTTTTCAACACTTTGTCACAAGTTATGAAGTCACACATTTTTCCAAACCCCGGACGGATCTCTCAAAATTTGATACGTGATGGGTTTTTGAGGTTTTTAAATTTCAAAATGCGAAACAACAGATAGCTTAACAGATCAATTAGCTTGAAAATGGATATACCTGAAATGTTCACGTGGCTGATTAAGAATCTAAAACCAGAACCAACAAATTCAGAAAAATGATGCGGTTGTATTTCCAATGAAAAAAGCTTCAAGCTTCATTATAAAAAAATGTTGAAGATTTTGAATGACGTATCTTGATTCAAATTACGGCACTGAACAACTATTAAATTTTTCATTTCTTGGTTTATCAAACCATCATTTGTTAATCGCTTTCAGCTAATGCTATTCAATTTCCTGTGGTGTGGAAGAAAATATAGTTGAACCATAATTCAGCCGATATAAAAGTACACTTGTTTCAAATTTTCGAGTCCTTGAAACATCTGCAAAGTTTCATTCGATTCGGAGGCGGTCAGTTGGGTTCGTGTCTTTGTTAAATATCGATGCTTTATTTAAAATTTACTTTCAAAACATCGTACAAATATTGATTACGATCGAAAAATGGCAATGTAATTGGCTTCCCTGTACTAAAAAAAAGCGTATTAACGCGCAGAAATGAATCGTCTGAAAACAAGAGCCATGATAATAGTGCAATCGAACGAATATGCTAGGTTCTTGAATGAAAATAATCCCATGAATGCTCAATATGCGTCTATCCCGTGATAAAATTACTAAAAGGTGGCGGTTTTTAGCAACCAACGTCTTTAAGGAATACATAAAAACAGGGCCCTTTCAGGGATCGATCCGCCGCTGGCACCTCCGCCAGAGTCCTAAGGACATAGTCGGTTCTTCCTCGGAGTATATCGCTCTCGTTTGCGGCGTGGGGGCGACCGGTTTTCACCTTGAGGTGGGAGGGGGGGGGGGAAGACGCGTTCAAACCGCGGCATCCGATTCGTCGAAAGGTTCGAAGAGAGCGACGTCGTTGGCCGAGAACGAGGCGTAACGAATACCGGTGCAGGAAACCGGCGGGTGTAAAGGAAAAGCAAGAAGTGTGAGTCGGCCGCGAGGCTCTTGCCTCGAGTACCAGGCGTCGCTTCCGAAGGTGAAACGACAATTCGAATTTCAACATGGCCGCCGTGGGTTTCACCGGAATGTTTTTACGCTCGGTTCGCCGGTATGCGTGCCTTTAAGTACGGGGTATGTCGCTGCGGTACGTGTCGCTAATGGGCAGGTACATGCCTATACGTGCGGACAGGACTCGTACCTTCGAACGTTCTCTTATATCCATGGTCTACGTTTTCAGAAACTTCGCTCGGCTTTGGGGATTGAGCAATTTGTTCGCGGTGCCGCCGCTTCGTGCTCAGGTACACTCGGCGAAGTTTATTCTACCACGAGGAATCGGCTCGGCCGTTACAAGTTTCCGGCATTTTGGGGAGGAATGTATATATACATGGCTGAAGAAGTGGGTGAATTTTGGAAATTCATATCTTGACACGGTCAATCGTTCCATTCAATCTGAGTTTCTTTTACGTGAAAGTATGTAGACTGGGCTTGAATTACATATCTTTTTTATTAATCAATCAATTAATGGGGAGCATTGTTATTGACAATATTGTAACTTGCGTTTCGCTCAATGACATGCTTCGCAGTACCAACGATATCTCAAATACGGTTCAAACGAATTACTTCAAATTTGGAGATAGTATTCTTGGATTGCTTATCCTTTTTGCCACGACTTTAATTTTCTTGATCATCATATTTTTTCGTTAATCGAATGAAATGGTTTTAATTTTTTGACGAAAATCTGAATCCTAATTTAAAACGGTGACCAGTTTGTTGAAAAAAAAAATCGGACTCTGACAAAAACAAGAAATTATCTATGAATAGTGTCTTCAAAAGGCATAGCTGGATAAGCATGCAGAATCTGCCACCACCATATTTTTTATCTACAGTTGGAGGATCATTTCGCAGACACCAAATAAAAATAATTGACCCCAAATTTCAGCTCTTAATCTTAAACAACTTTCGAGTTATTTAAAATAAACCCTTATCCTTTTTTTTCTTTTAATAGTAAAAATGAAATTTAACAAATTGTGATTTTTTACCAAATACTTGGGAGTAAAAGAAGTGAAAAATTATTTTCTTTATGATTCTCAAATATGAAGCTAATTTTTTTTTTAATAAATAAGACTAGAATCATTTTTCTAAATGTCTTTTTGTAGACATGCAATCACCAAAATTCAATTAAACGCGTCTTTTGTACTTTTTTATACTCAGGACTTTTTTCACTTTTTTCGATTTGATGGAACATTGTGAAAAAAAATTGAAAATTGAACTTTCGTTAGAAAACTTCCCGTTTAAACGAACTAATCCTACTTTACGAGTAAAAAATTATATAAATAATTATTTTTTAACAATACATGCGCATTATACTACGGAGATACCAATAAGATCAAGATATATGTGAAAGAAATCAAATAGAATAAATCCTCGTCACTATCCTCATTAATTACTACACAGTTTCCTGTATGATTAAAAATGTGACTCAAAACTTTTGCTGGTTTTACAATTTTTTTTTACAAATATCTAGCATACGATAGATAATAAACTAACGTTGCTGTGTGAGAACAGCAACCAACCGTACCTCTGCGATTGCCCATCACAGCAATATCTGGAAATCCTACTTATCCCATTGCCGTTAAGATGATACTCGATACAACAATATGTCTTTGCATTGATATGTCGAGATTAGACTTGAACTTGAAAAATGTTTTCAGCCGTTTTTAAAGTAAGTTTAACGTGTAGAAAGTTCAGGCATTTTTCATATCGAAGTTTCACAGTCTGCCAGCCTTCCACTACTTTGATCTATGATAGACAGACAGACAGCACACAGACAGACAGACAGACAGACAGACAGGCAAACAGGCAGGCAGGCAGCCAGCCAGTTTGCTACAGCGAGTTGTGCAAATGGCAGACGTACGGTTGGTTGCTGTTCTCAAACAGCAGCGATGGTTTATTATTTGTAAAAAATTGTAAAACTTAGCAAATATTTCGAGTCATATTTTTAATCATACAGGAGACTGTGCAGTAATTAATGACGATAGTGACGAAGATAAATTCAATTTGATTTATTTTATATATTTCTTAATCTTATTGGTATCTCCGCAGTTTATTTCGCAATTATTGTTAACGAATGATTATTTATATAATTTTTTACTTGTAAAGTAGGATTAGTTCGTTTAAACACGAAGTTTTCTAACGAAAGTTCAATTTTCAATTTTTTTCAAAATGTTCTACTAAATCAGAAAAATGGAGAAAATTCCTGAGTATAAGAGAATATAAAAGACGTTTTTAGCTAAAATTCGGTGATTGCATGTCTGAAAGAACACAGTTGAAAAATTATTTGAGTCTTATTTATTTTTAAAAAAATTGACTTTATATTTGAGAATCATACCTAACGAACATATTTTTTCACGTCTTTACTCCCAAGTAATTGAGAAAAAATCATCATTTGTTAATTTTAACTTGAGCTATAGCAAAAAAAAAGAACAAAGAGTTTCTTTTAAATAACTCGCAAACTGTTCAAGATTAAGTAGCTGAAATTTGGGGTGAATTATTTTTATTTGCTGCCACAATGATCCTCAAAGTGTCGATAGAAAACGCCTTGGGGGCAGAGATTCGGTATGCTTATCCAGCTATGCCCTTTGAAGTGAATCGTTTGAGTCGTTCTTGAAATATCGTCGGGACTGCAAAACGCGTCACCGAGTGAAATGGTTCACGGTATTGTCTACAGAGACCGAAAATTGACGGAGTTGACGAGAGCACCGAATCTGCCGTATTTGTCCCAACCAACTGGCATTTTCCCCTGTCTACGCCAATGACTCGCAATCAGTCAATCATAAGCTTCCGTGGCTGTGTCATAGCACGAAATGAACCAATTATTTTCAATCACCCTGTCACTAGGGACAGTAAATAACGGCTTATTCGGTATTTCTCAAACTGTTATAATAATTGATGCTGCAAAAATTAACCTCTACTTTTCGTACACCGGAAGGAGGCATTTTCTGGGTACACATATTTGTTTTTTACCGGAAAAATGGTGACAAATGACCGACCATCAATCAACGTTGGTGCAAGTCCAGTCGATAGGGATAAATTTGGCCACTCGTGGCGCCACTGACAGTCGCGCTCCATTCCTATAATGCTGTTTACTGTCAATTGATTCTGATGATAAACGCGATTAAAGCTCGATTTACATAGTTTCAAATGAAACAAACCCTGACAAAATTATAAAATTAGTTGTCGAGGCGCAAATAATTACCGAAGTTTATCCACTTTTCTAGCAGCTGACATTGCCCACGTGACTTTTTCAACGAAATAATCCGGTATAAAGGATACCCTGTTAGTAGTATTCAAATGCAATCTAAATCTCTTCTTACTCCATTCCTTACTGCATCCCTAAAACTTTTGTTGGGCGAAAATATTGCCTAGAAATTTTTTAAGGAGGGATTTGAACATTCCACTCAAACTGGGACAACTTTTATACGCGCTAATTTCCATATAGCACCGAATTTACACAGTAATAGGTGATAGCCGTAGCTGGAATTTTGTAGGCCCAAGTAATGAAAAAATTATAGTAATGTCAGGATGCATGTCGAAAAGAATGTTGTTACCTGCCTTCGTTCGCACTTGTTTCTTCAATTCATCTAATTTCGCAGTCTCATCGAGACATAGCTCATCGTACTAATAATTCAGTACTCAATTTTTTTTACATATTTTGCAACGTATCTAACTCTACTCAGGGACACAGCTGTCAAGTTCGTATGATACTGATCGGAAGATAAAGTGTCTATAGTCATAATGGTATTGGCAAGGTTAATTTTCCGTGAAATGAAGTGTGAAAAAAATGTTTCATTTCCGAATCCATTGAAAGTTGAGGAATCAATTGAATCTGTTTTTGTAATATGTCACAGTCATCTATCGAACAAATACAAATAAAATCGACTTCCAGATTTGATTTTTTAACGTAAAAAATTCTCATATTCATTATGCGTAGACATTCCATATTTTCTAGAGCATAGGCGCGCTTCGCGTGCTCTCCTGATTATTTGTTATTTTTCATCATGAAAATTGTCTTCGTCTTTGTAAATACTGACTTCTTTATTTTTTATCTTATGCAGATATTCTGTATTTTAAGTATGCGGATCTGCGTACACGTTTAGCGATAGTTTAGCGTTTATCATTCTATTAGCAGGAAGTAAATTAAGATACCAACCTCTCGTTCCGTATGGACGAAATAATGTACGAATCCACGTGCGGTCCTATGTTTGGATCTATCGGACTTATGTTTAAGGATTCATTGTAATATGTAATCTGTTTGAAAATATCGTGGAATTTCGGATTTTCACTACTAAATAATTATTTCAATTCACGAGGAGGACTTGGTAAAAATTTTGAATATACTTTCCCATGGGCACAGTAGTCTCCAAGTGATAGTTTATTGGAAGTTTGTTCGATACTTTTTCTCCTTTGAAATGTTTAGCATAACATTTAAGGCAAAAAAATCTATTAGCTATGCATAATATTGATCATCATTACTATAGTTTATTTTGTCTGTCTCGCTAATTCGATAGACCATATTCGAATTTCTCATAGATTTATCTTGTAATGTAATTGATTTTTCTAAACTTGTATGTGAAACGGACTTAACGCTATCCGGTTCAATATTAATCAAATTTTCTGAGGACTTTATACCTCTATAATTCTTTTTTATAACTACAGATCTTGCTTTCACTTTTTAACAATATCTCTGTTGAGATTCTTTTTTTTCCTAGTTCAGTACATTTCAGAAGTGCATTTCTTCTCTGCTGCTTCCTTACTTTTTTAAAATTTATATTGCTTACTTTTTATATTTATATCTAAACTCGTATTAGAACCTTTTGAGAAACTTATTTTTTTAGGCTCCGGTTGAGTGATCATTTCAAGATTATTTGACCTGCGTCTGTTGATTGGTTGAATACTACGATTTTTATTTATAGTTACACCCATTGGTCTTAAATCGTATTGATCACCGAAATTTTGATTATTTGCTATAATACTGATATTTGATAGTAAGTACAATTTTAGTTACACCCGTTGGCGTTAATTTGTATTGATTACCGAAATAAAATTCGTAAATAAATTTATTGAAGGGTTTTGCAAATTAGATATGCCAATTTCGATATTATCGTCGAATCAATAACAAGAGGAGAAAAAAAAAAAACAACAACAACAAAATACTTTTTCAACGCCAAGAAACCGCCGGAACCCGAGGAAGCCCGGTATACTTGAGCAAAATTATAGAAAAAGCACACAAACATTAGCAAAATGCCAACAATAGAATTTCCCACGAACTGGAAGCAGGCGGCAAAAAAAAAGAGTTCATCTACTTTTGATCATAGGAGGATTCAACATCATCAGGTTACCAAAAGTTTTAAAAAATATGCAATTTGATCGACATATTTAAGGATAAATGTAAGAAAAATTGGATCAGTTCTACAAATTTTAGGTAGTTAAATAGTCTTCGACATGGGTTTTAATATATCCATAATTTTAATAAGTATTGCGTGTTATGACCCTTTTTATTTCGTTTATGCAAAGCGACAATGTTAAAATCTGTCTTTACTTTTTTGCTGATTCTGATTGCCTGGGGCTGCATTCAATGCGAGTAGAAAGTGCATATATTAAATCCTTGCCCTTGATCGAGAAGGATAAAACAACTGTTAAAGTGCCTTCGAGCATCAAATTCATGATCGTTATAATCCGTGTCACATCTTGTTGGTACATCAAGGTCGGATTTTCGCTGATAAAGAGGCCACGAACCAAAATAAGCATAACGACAATAACAATTCGAAAACATAAATCCTGATCTAAAATAAGTGGGTGCATTATTTTGCAAAATCGGTCATACTTTTCTTAAGTAATTTTTTTTAACGTGTTAGGTGGATGAATAATCGAAAGTACCGAGGAAAATTAATATGTGATGTTTGCTTCGTGAAATCGCTAGAAATGATCAACGATGGCATAATCTGCAGAATTCTTTCCCGGATTAAGGAGGCAGGATACCCAAGGCTGCTCTTTAAAAAAACGGTCGAATGTCGGTCCTGCAAGATGGCCCAATAGGTTAAATTTAAAAAGTGGTGGCAGAAAATAAAATCGACTAAGGTTAAAAAAAACATCTTTATTACAATATTTCTCATGTGTAATTAAGTTGGTATAAAATAGTATTGCAGAGGGAAACGCATTTTTTATTACGAAATTGAGTATAGAGTCGAGTTATATTCCATTTTTTTGTTGCGCCTTAACGCTGGCAAAACCATCTTTTACATTATTTTTGTTCTAAACTTTATGTTCCGAGATTGAGGCTTGCTCGTATAGTCTGAATTTATGTTCATTGAGTTATTATCTGAGAAATCGTCCTCATTCGACAACTGGCTGAAATCCTACCACCGCAGCGAGCGTTATATAACGGCTAATTTTTTCCCTAGTCGATTGCGTTGGCAATGCAGACTTTAGTTTGCAGTTGAGTCGGCCGGTCGCTATAGGCTGAATCTGCATTACCAACGTAATCGACTAGGGAAAAACGCGCCGTTCACGATATTTTGTCCACATGTGTACAAAGTTCTCGAACGTTATGTAGGAAATTATAGCCAATCGGATTTACCCGAATTTTTGAAAATCTAGGTACTATTTTTCAAAGTTGATTTTGAAAATTGAAGGACCATAAATTTCGAGGGCCTTAGGTTATAGCCTTTTTAGCTTTACGGTCAATTCGGGCCTGCTGACTAATTCACTACGAATTCCATTCCACATGTAATTCTCGGGTTGAAAGGTAAGTTGCACACGATCAGTCCTAATTTTTATTTTGTCACTGCCGAACTTTCGACGACGAAAGAATTTTTGGTTAATTTGCCCGGAACAGTCGCCTCACACCAGTTAGAAAAAACACCCCACATTTTTACTAATAGTAATAATTAGTAATAGATGTAGTAATTGAATTATAGTAATAACAAAATAATAAATTTTCGACTTATTGCGTAGAATGAATGCAAAGTGACAGGAAAATGATTGTTCACATGACTTTACAGATGGTAAGTACACGAACAACCTTACCGATGGATCAAGCCTCATGTAAATCAAAAGGTTTTGAATTTCACCGCCGTATCGCCTTAAGGGATTAGGTACACCTGTGTGGTTAAAGAAAATCGTTTCTTTGGAAGATCCATTCCACGGCCCAGGAATCGACAATTTTATGTCAGTTTTAAAGAAACAAACTCACTTCAGTGTAAACTATACACTGCAAACTTAACACACGTTTTTCGTAAAAGCTGTACGCTCCTTTTTTTCTACCTGCCACAGCTGCGTACCTAATCCCTTAATGGAGTTTTATTTAGAAAAATGTGAAAATTGAAACATCAGTGGAATTTTTGTGAATTAAGGGTGCTTTGTGGGCCAAGATATCTTTACACATATTTTGTGTAATTTAACATGCACTCTCACAGCAAACTACGTTTTCATCGCGTTCAATTACTCAGAAATCAATAATTGACGGTTATGTGGCGATGAAACCATTTTCAATGGTAAAAAAAATATCTAACGAAGATTTTTAACACGTTGAAAAAGTAGTTTGCCATAAGAGTCCATGTTGAATGATGTAAAATAAATATAATGATATCTTGATCTACACACATCCTCGAATCACAAAAATTCAACTGACCTTACATGATCGGCTACCCATATTTAAAAGATCACGCAGTATCCATATGGAAATTGGTTTCCGGTTGAAATGGTTGGATTTTCAGTATGTTATAGTACATTTTCTCTCGATCGAAAGTTCTCATAAACCGAAGTCCCGAAAACCAGTATTATAATTTCCGAGATACAGGCCTCGGAAGAAAGGTGTCCAGATTTTTTGATATCTATGGATTTCGTGATTTTCATGAATTATAAATCTTTAAGGGGAGTTGAAATCAAAGAAATCACTCAAAAAACTGCACGGTTGGTTCTCTAAGATGGGCAGGAAGCTGCGATTGATTTCATCCATGAACGCGCTGGTTTACTGGAAGGAGTTGCAGCGTTAGATTTCACGTGAAGAACGAGACCCTCCGACTCTTGCAATGATCGACTTGTCCTGTTTTTTACGCGTCGGTGGAGTCTCCGCGAATCGGTTGTACAGTTTCTGACAATGAGTGATATATTTGATTTCAAGTCCCCCGTGAAACTTTGTAATTGGTGAAAATCGCGAAGTCCATAGATGTTAAAAAATCCATAGACCCCTCTTCCGAGGCCTATATCTCGGAAACTACTGATTTTTCGAACTTGTGTCCATGAGAACTTTTGATCGGGGGGATACATACTATATATACTGAAAATTCGCGCAATTCAATCGAGAGCCAATTTCCACAAGGATTCTACGAGATCTTTTTCCTCTCTTTCTAACCGTGAATTTCAATTTTGCGATATAATTCCCTTAAAGAGCGTCGAACATCTTTGAACCGAGTAGATCTCCCTCGAGGTGTCGATAACCGGTACATCCGCCTGGAACGCGGTTATGGTTCAGCCCCCGTGTGTCAATTCTATTAGATTTCCACACAGCTACGATGCCGCGACGCTGAAATATCTCCACCCCAACATTTCGCACGGTATTCCCTTGGTGTAAGACCGGAATTACTATGCAACCCTCGAGGCGGGTCGCTGCTGACGAGGGATCGCAAAACCGCCAACGGGCAACACCGACGCCGAATGGATGTGTCTGCGTATGGGCAAGTCGGCGTTTGCGGTGTTTAAGCTCAGGGTATATTGACACCTGACGGCCGTTTCACGGTTCACAATCCGCCAATCTCCGACTACCGAGAATCGTCAACCGTGGATCCGGGAACCAGGGCGAACTTCGAACATCCACGTAGGTCTACCCGAATTTACCCCGGACTCATATTCTTACTTTGGATCATGATGTAAAGAAATAAGGTGAAACAATGCGCATTTGCTCTAAGTCAATCAATCAGAAAACATATCCAAGGTGACGTCATACAGACTTGATATTTTGTTGTTTAATCTTAGTATTATTATTCTTGCAACTTACGGAAATAAATAAGTAACCTATTTATGTGATTCCTGTGACAGAATCTTGGATATGCGCAGACTGAGCGAAAATCGGTCTTCAGTTCTGACTAACCTCATTTCCTTACATAATGCTTTGAATTGCCAAACTCCCAGGTGCATCGTGTAGCTCTATAGGATCAAATGAAGCTCCGTTAGTCGAGCGAGATTTTCAAATATTTGTTCAAGGAGGTTGGTGTATCAATCAAATTATTATAACCTTCAAGATTTCTGCGTCTGCAAAAATCAACTTTAGCGAACTGTAGAATCCGAAAAATTATATTGAGCACAAAGTTCCATACCTACGATTCTTTTATTTCTCGTCAGATTGTCTATGATAGTATGTAGTATTATTTTTTCTAAACGGATGTAGATTTCGGTTTCGAATAAATTAGTACTTTAGCGAGCAGTAGTTTTTTAACTGCCCACGTACCACTCAGTGACTGGGTGTTGGCGCAGAATTTTCATCATAGCGTGTTCAATGGTTGCGTGAATGTGAAGTAGTCATCCAAAAATAAAACTAAGGATATATTGCCACTAGATAGTCGAATGAGAAAGAAAACAAATCAATAACTTTGCTCTGAAAGCGGTCGTTTGGAAGCTGAACTTACTAAAGTTTTTTTTTTGCATATACAGAAATCTTGAAGGTTATTGAATTAATATATTCCGAAGCTACGAAATTCCGATAATTGAAATATCAGAAATTAAAATACTGAAATTGTAAACAAAAGCTTAAATATCAATAACTCATTTCAAATCGCTTATAAAATGGTTAAAAGTGTAGCATTGACTGCTTTCAACCAAAAGACTATTTCCTACGATCCCACTAAGACACTCTTCCTAAACAATTGCCAGCTTTACCGTACTCGGTCGGTAAGGCAGGTCGAATTAGAACCGCCCTTATACATATATCTACTTTTCTTTATCACGCTGGTATCGTTCAATATTTGTTTATTCATGGTTGAACTGGTATTGATGTTAATCAGCAAATGTAAACATCGAATTGATTATTGAGAAAGAAAGTCTGTTTCAGTATATTTCTGAAAAACAGTTATCCGAACAAAATAAGCGTTCAATGAAATTGAACGAGTTCGCAAGATTCTTGACCTTAAATAATTTTTGTGTTGAATAATGATTTTCAATTTTTCGAGAGAATGTTTTTGTTTGCATGATAGCATATCCCTGATTTATTTTACAACACCTCATGAAAATTTTATAAAAATATTTGAATGTCACTTCTTATGCGTGTTCGAAAAAGCAGTCGCATCGTGTTATTTGTGATCGAAACAAGTACGACAATTGAATATTGCCACTCAAACAAATACGACAATTGAATGCGAGAAAAAATTTCAGTATTAACGGTATATTGTTATTACCTAAACAGTGTATAATTTATACGTTTAACAGTATGTTAATAGATGATGTGACACTGGCACGATTACGCACGTTTTTCCAAGTTATTATTACAGTGAATTGCCATAAGTATCAATTGTAACATCAGCCTTATATTATCTCTCTATTATTTGGGTCTGAACCGCGTGCGGGTTTGCTTTTGTCAATGCCATTTTCTGCCCTTTCATTATGAAAGTCTAGCCGTAGTCACGTCAGATTCTTGGAAGAAAGTCAGATCTCGATTTGCCTTTTGTCGAGCAATCTTACTGTTTGTATGGCCAGTTAAAGAAGATGACGACGCTGTATCTGCAGATCGACTGCTTAGCCTTATTCCACATGTTTGCTGAAAGAATAATGATTTTCCCGGCTAAAAGTACTGTAGTTGCCGGATCGATTCTGGTGAGAAAAGTATAAAGACATATCAAGGTTTTTGGTAAAGTATACCCATGTAGACGATATTTTGATTATAAATGTAGCAGATTTTACTCTGCACACAGTAGTTTTCACTGATTCTACAGTAGATTCTGCATTTTATGAAGTATGTTTTACCAAAAAACCTGATCTTTCCCTCTTTTCCTGCAGTTCTGAGTAAAATCTGCTCTTTCATTCTCTTCGCGAAGTACTACAGAGATGAAGAAAACGTATTCATGGATTTGTCGAAATTGTATTGAACAAGGTAATATAAAGTAGCTGATAAAATGTGAAAAGAAATAGTTATCAGTCAATTGAATGCAACACATACGATCTATGTCCTTCTCTCACTTATTTTAATCAAATGGATTCTCGATTACTGGCATTCCGATTAATGTCAGACAAGATGAGTCGCATTCGTGCACTGCAAATTTGTTAATACAAGGATGTAAAATAAGGTAAATACGGACGCGTAGGTATACCAATTGTCTCTCGAGTAGAATGAAATCACAATAAACGAAACACGTTGCAGCTTTTTTCAGGAGCACCTAAGCGAGTAAGCGTAAAAATGAATATGGTATCGATTTTTGCCCGGATGAAAATTTTTCTGCGGCTTTGTTGTGGTCCGGATCAGGTCATCATCATGCAAAAGTTCTGGCGATAGCAGGGTAAAAAGTTAGGGTATCGATCGATCGAGGGACTTTAACACTTATTGTTAGCTGGCAATACCTGATACGGCAAGCTAGTCAAATCTAATACGGGATTTTTTAGCAAATCCAAACTTGAAACACAGAATATAAAAACTAAATAACCTATTTCGGAACGGACGCAGATATTAATTACTGTGGTAATCCGGATTAGGTACATACGCTTCGTAATTTTATATGATCGTTCTATCTTTACTAATCACAGGTAATCCTTGTAACCTTTGTAATTCATTGTGATCCATTACACAATGACTTGTAATCTTTGTAACTGTTGTGATCTTTTGTGCTCCATTTGTATGTTTCGGATCATGTTAGCTTTGTAATCCTTGAAATCCTGGTAACCATTTGTCATCCTTTGCAATTTTTAATCTCTTTGTAATCTGTATAATTGTAATCGCTGTGCGCCAATATTTCATAGCGATTAACTCCTACTATACGAATTCATTAATAATACTTGCTTCTGTAGGTATTAGAAAACGTATGGATGTCAAAACTTTGGTCTGAGTAGTATGTAACAGAAAAGAAATGTAAGTAAGGAGATAAGGTTAAGAGATGAAACAAAGTTGAAACGATTTAGTATTAACTGAATACTCGCAGTTATTGCTCAACAATCAATACAATGTGCCAATCATAATTCAGAAGAATTTTCCAGACTTGAGCCGGTGTTGCAGAAGCTCATTGGAATGTTCTACGTTAGAAATATCCACGGTATGTCTATTACTGCAAATTTACCTTGAATATACATTTTTACACATTATAGAGAAGTAGTATAAATCCAGACAAGCGCGTCAACTTTGAGAATGTACGGCTTTCGATATAAAAATTTGAATACACCAGAAACTTGATGACATTATAGGAATAAATCAGTGTCAGAAGTGTGCTCGAAAAGTGGGACAAAAAGTAAATAACGAATGATTATGTGATTGGCATGTCACATCTAGAAACAAAATTATAAGTCAAAAAGTGTATGATACATGCATCTGTAATGTAATGTCAAATAGCATGGAAAATAATTCGCATTTCTAATCATAATTCGTTTCTATACATTCTCTTCTTATCCAAAAGGTCGAGATGGAAATTATCCAGTACAGTCAGATCTCGATTCTACGTAGAACTTGGGACCGGATTCCGCAGAATCGAGGTTCCCAGAGAACTAATCCCGACGTTACCTCAGACCCGTTCCATAGATCCCGTCTGTTCCCACTCTTGCGATAGAGACGGAGAATCCGCAAAATTGAGGTTCACCTTTTTAGGATCTGCTGATCGGTATTAACTTATTCAACTGTTCAAGAAATGATCGAATAAATTCAATTGTGTACTGTGACTTGATCTGAAAGCTGACGCGTTTTGAGTTTGAGAATATTTCTCGACGGTGCTTTCGGGGTCAACTGCGAAGAAAACTGTTTCTGGTCTTATCGTTAACTGTGGAATAGAGATATCGGAAACGCCCGTTGACGTTTGACGACACGATGCTTCGCCTAACGAGGGACCGAATATTCGTGAGGTGCGGAAGGGTAGAAATTGCGAATTTGGAATTCTAGACAATCGAGATGTGGACCTGACGACTGCGAATGAGCCATCGGATGCGCGATATTGAACTTCTTGGCGCCGGGTGAATGCTGATAAGTCGAATTACAGGCCGCGTCCTTCGCTAACCATACCCTCGTAATCTGGTTTCTGCTTTGCGGAATTCGATTACCCTTACGTATGTCTCTCTAATCTAGCTTCGACGGCGCGTAATTTAACGATGTTACGACTGACATCGATGTACTTGTAAGGAGGCGATGATTTTATGACGTCATTTTATTCCCGAACAAATAGTTTACAGCCGATTTCATGAAGTTAAGTAATGTAAATCAACTCGAAGGCTGTACAAAAAGAAGTGGCCTGTTTATATATTATGTTCGACCTTTTCAATCAGTCAGTTGCAAGTTACAAATGTGAATTACAAATGTACCTATTTTGTGATTAAAACAACAATAAAATCACATTCAATGTTACATTTGTATTTTTCAATCGAAGGTAGGTAAAGCATAGTGGAAATGGTACATACAACAATTACAAAATGCAAATTACAGTTCCATTTTTTTTTCTTCAGTTAAAGATGACATATGCAATCTGTGAACGGTCGGTAACCAATACAGTTGGTTTGTCCAAACTTGGACATAGATCATACTTACATGCATACATACGCACTTAGTTCATTATCAATTTGATGCATTATAGATTGAAAGTGACATAAATGAATGAATTCGTTGGAAATGGAGAAATGAGGCAAGTTATACTCACCAACAACTGCTCGATGCCCTTTCACTCGTCTACCAATGTTCGGAGATACGAGACTCAGCCGGTCGCCTCTGGAACCGAGAAGAGGGCTTGGGCTTCTCCTAGGCGGCGGTTGGTCAACGGCCAACCCGTAACAGCTCCCCTGAGCTATGGCGTTCGAACTTCCGAGACCACCGACGCCTCCGACCAGTCCCCATTCTGCAACACTGTCGATGGAGCTGCTGCGCGGAAGACAGGAGCCGGTGCTGCTACCCTCTCGCCTGGAAGAAAATTTTAATGGGTACGCGAAGAATTTACTCAATTTAACCGTACACTGTTCACGGAAGTAAAGTAAAACTTTTATTCCCGACTCGACCATAAAGTTAACTTTTTTGACCTCAAAAGCGGGACGAAAGTGGCATATTTTTCCGTAAAACGCATTTGCGGGAAATATCAGATCATAATCCCACAAATCCAAATTTAGAAGAAGCAAGTGGCTTGAAGAAAACAGAAGAAAAGTCCCCATTTTCAAATAAATATTGCAGAGTTGATTCAGAAAAAAAGTCCTATATGTAACACAGAAATAAAACTCGACTATTTCGTTGGGTGATTACTACCCGAGGGAAGACTCGCGGGAATAATCTTCGACTTTATTCCCTTGTTACATAATGTACTATTATTCCAGCCTTGACCATAATGTTTATTTTGTTGACCTAAAAGCGGGACAAAAGTAGCATATTATTCTCTCTGATACTTTTTTCCTGGTCGTAAATTCTTTCATTGACTCTCTTTTTTTCAACTTTAAACTATTTCTTGCCCTATGATTATAAATTTGATGAATTGCACTTTTTGATACAGTGTGCGTAAAATGAAGAACTTCCAAATTTTACCAAACCTCCTCCCCCAAATTACCCTGCAGAGGCTTCACTCCTTACATCCCCAGTAGGGCCAGCGTCTCTGGATCCAATCCCGCCTACTCACATCCATATGCTACTTGCACGCATTTTTTACAATTCCTTTTTCATTATTAATCTCTGTTCTGAAATCTATGCAGCATACTGCAAAAAATATAAATATAAATATAGAAAGTACACACATTTTTTGTAAAAAGTAGATATTGGTAGTGATTATTTGAATAAAATAAAAGAAACATTATACATTCAATCTTATTGTATTTCTTTGAAATGAGTGTCAAAGCTTGAGAAAGAGTTTTGAATGATTGCGAATGAGAATTACTTTTGTGATCTTATAAGGTAAGATTTTCACCGTTATTGCGTTTTGCAAAGGGGAAATAAGATTTACATTTATGTTAACTTTAATGTAATGCTTTCCAGATTTTTTTCAATATAAAATACGAGCATTCAACTGTCTGTTTCCCAATTTACATCCCCACGAGTTTTGTTGGCGAAGCGTACCTAATAATTTCAAATAAACAAGAATCTTCAAAACAAAATTAAATTGACATAATCGAAAAAATGTAACTTTATACAAGTGGTAATTTTCAAATGCTCGGTTGTCCGGGTAATGATGTAGTAGAAATCTGCAAATTTACACCGATTTTTCTTATACGTATTGTATCATTCTAGAAAGTGAGGGCATGAAAAATCCAAAATGACCAAAATAAGGGACATCTTAATGTACATTTGGGGACAATGAATCTGAGACCGCTAATTTTTTACACTAGACAGTTATGTTGGCTCCACAGAGAAACCTACAGCGCCATAATGGGCCGAGCGCGAAACAAACTCAATCTCAATAAGCATAACATAACCTATGACCGCCGAATCTAACCTTAGAATATCGCGGGTATAATAACTTGTTCGATTGACGAGTAAATCGGATATTACACAATTGTCATTTGTAATAAATTAATGAATAAATTTCAAACAATAAATTACCGAAACTCAAATGGATCGAATAAATTACAAAACAAAACTTACCTGGAGTTTAAAAAATTATTGAGTGTAAAAATAATTAATTCTAACAAGTCATTATTCCCGCGGTATTGTGAGGTTATTGCACTGTTATTTTTACATTATGGTACTGTAGGTTTCTCTGTATTGCCAATATAACTGTCTAGTGTGAAACATTAGTCGTCTCAGATTCATTGTCCCCAAATGTACATTCATCGAATTTCAAAAGATTTTAGAGCAACCGAACGATTTTGTAAGATTTCACAAGATTATTTCATTTCCGTTAAAAATAATAATTGCAGAAATGATATGCTATTGAGTTCAACTGTTTTTGATATAATTTAGCGTGGGTGACATCTAATAACTTTTTTCAACTTGAAGTATTTGCTTCAACTTTGTTGTACGTGGAAAAGGTAATATATGATAAAATTAGTTTCTTCAAACTATATTTATGAAATGTGAAAGGGGAAAAATCTTCACTAAAATTTCCCGCGTTTTCCCTCTGCGTCTGTGCTTAGACACAGTCAAATTCATTCGTTAAACATAATTTATGCTGTACCTGATAACACGAAATTCAAATCTAACAATTCTATTACAGAATCCGAACCTGTTTTCTTTCAATAGAATCAAATCACATGAACACTCGTGAGGGATTTACAATACTTCAATATTTTCCGATAATAGTAGTCGATTCAATCAAGTGAACAACTAACTTCAAAGAATTGGTTCTAAAACTTCCCGCTATTCCCGTTGCGTTAATTACGGAAATATGAATTTTAAGACGAACGATTTATGTTAAGACAAAAAACTCAGAGACATCAATCCCATTCGATTCAAAATGTAGTCACTTTCACGATAAATCGAGCCAAACCAATAGACCAAATTTTGTCTGAATCGATCTATCCATTTCCGACTTATTTTTGCAGGCAAAAGCTCCGTTAATTTTGGAGATATGTAGTTATTCACAAGTCATATTTTACAATGCAATCTAATAGAAATCTATCGAAATACGCAACAAAATAATTGTGACGCAAACTCCCATTGTCTTTGACATGAAACAATGTTTATAATATATGTACATATGTTACGTGGATGCAAGGTTAGGTTATTTGTCAGCCCTGGGTTAGGCAACTGAAGTTACACGTTCAATTTAGGTTTGCGTTGGCGTACAAATTGAACGTGTAACTTTGGTTGCCTATCCCGGAGGCGACAGATACCGTGACCGTAGCTGCACATACTGGCACTATGTCAAATTGCCAGACTAATGATTTGGAAATGCGATTACTTCTAACATTCAAAAGTGGGCGGATGTTTCTGATATAGTGTCACATTTCGCATTCAGACAAATTTCTCAGTGTTTCTTTAACGTCGGTACAGGTATTATATCAGTCTTCGCACTGTTCAGGGAGTACGGGAAGAGATGAGAAATCAGGCACCGAGTGTCGATTGTACTTCATTTCGAAGGAGAGCTAGAATAAACGAACCTATCATCGTTTCTTTCAGCGATATTGACATATCCTAAATCTTTGCGAGAAGCAATACACGATATATTCCAAATTTCAATCAAACGATTTTGGGACAAACTTAATTTCTACTAAGGGACCATTCAAATATTACGTCACGCTATTTTTGGCCGTTTTGAACACCGCTCTCGCCCTTCCCGGCCGCACCTTTTTTACCCTCATCTTGACGTGATGTGATCTATTTCAGTCTAGCACCACCCTCTCTCGTTCGGCAGCCAAAAAATTTGTGAATAATATGACGGATAATATTAATTGTCCGATTAAAAAACAAGCAAATATGCATAAAAACAATCGTGGCGTGATGCTCCGAGTGTATCCCCCTTGCCCCTTGTCAAAGGTCATCACAGTGAAGCTAACCTCCTCTCCCTCTTAGAGCCTGACGTGATGTTTGAATGGCCCCAATGGGATGTACTAAAATACAATTAGCGTTGCGATAATAATTACAAGGTGAATCATTGTTCAGTAATTTCTTATCTGCGATACAAATTTCAAATTTGAAGCATCATAATATACGCCATACATACCACAGTAAAGCAAAAAGTAAATGCCACTGTGTTGGTCACTTAAATTATTACTGCTCCTGTCACTACTACATTGTGTCTGTAAACGCGGTTTCAGAAACAAATTGAATTACGGCCGTTTAATACTTACGAACTTTGGTATCTATTTATTTTCGACGTGTAACACAGGGTAGAATTCCAGAATAATGAAAATTCTGTTTACTGTATCGTTATGTTTCATTTTGTATGGCATTTCGCTACGCATTCGTAAAGCAGAGATGAGGTGTATTGCATTTTATTAGTTTTTAGCAGTGTTTTCGTAATTCCGAAACAGGCGCCTGTCGCTGTCGCTTTGTCGACGTCGCAGTATGTTTGGTTGCCTATAGTCCAGTTTCTATAGAGATTCGTGACAACGGTATCGTTCATATTACGCACAGCTGAATTCATCGAGTTCTGCCAAATCCGTTTAGAAACTATAGCAGGTTGTATCGTTGAAACGTCGCACGGACAATTCAACATGAAGTAAATGCGCCTGCATCATGCAAGTCAGGATATGTACAGTAATGTTCATCAATGCCTTGATCTTCCGGCTAACTTGTTTTCGGTCCGAAACAAAATGCGAGTTCGATTTTACGCAAATTATGTGACAATGCATCTCATTTTCTCATGTTAGCTGCATCACCAGTCATTGTCGCGTAATTCGTGTAGAATCTAACTCGCATTTTCTTACATACCGAAAACAAGTTAGCCTTTAAACTCAACGAATGAATTTGCTATTAATGAGAATACTTTTTTTTATCACACCAAGTGTGATTTTTTGCCGTAACGAATGAGTAACTCGTACATTTATAATTGAAGTAATAATGTACACACACCAGGCACGTACGTATAATACGCAACGGAATATAACGCACGTGTGTGGTAAACTGTAAGTTGTTCACTGTAATTCTTTGAGGCGTGGTGAACCGATTTACGCCGATATAAATAAAACGCAAGTTTCTTGAATTTGAACGGCGGTTCGTTTATCAATTAGTATCCACGCGTACATTTTCAGTAAGAAATATATATGTATAAGATTTTACAAAAATCGTTTGAACCGTGTGTAATCATCTGAACTGTGACGTAGCCAAGATCTCAGAATTAAAAGGAAAATCATAAAAACCGTTTTATCTCTGATTATGAGCATGAAGCAAGACTGCACTGAACTAACAGCTCAGGTTATTGATGGATCACACGCTGAAGGTCTAGGGTCGAAGGGCGAAGCTCAACGACTAACGATAAGAAATGCGGGGGTGAGTAATCACGTACCTGTTTAGGTATAGCTTTCGGGAGTACATGTGCTTGCTTGCCCTCTTTTTTGTCACTGGGTCAACGGATACCTATATATGTAACTCTGTTTTGCTGGCGTCGGCAAGACCTGCATTTAATCACTCAACTTGTCATATCCGGGCCACAGCTCAGGAGCGAATAAGCTGGCAGTGCAGTGCGAATTATCATAGGTACTCCAACTATTTTTGCTGCTGCTAGACTGGTTGAAACTGTGTCACAGTGGACCGCATGTTTGATTGACCATTTGCGGATGAGAGTATAAGGTATGGAAAAGTCTAGCAGCGGTCAAAACAGCTTTGAAATTATTTATTTCACGTCATTCAAACCCTTGGATAACATAAGTTAAAGCTATATGTGAAATTTTGAACTGATTTGTCATGAAACAGTTGCTCGTCGCAAAAAGTAAATGTGTTGCAGTTATTTACCGGATCACGCGTGACGTAGTTACCGATGTATTTACTTTTACAGATTTAGAGAAGAGAAAACAGTTTTTAAGATTGTACCCGGTAAATATTGTCCTTGGGTAATTGAACATTGGAATCAGAAATTGTGAGAATTAGTTGTACGTTCAAATGTTTGGAAGTTTTCCATATTCACTGAAGAACAACCCATTCCGAAAAATTTTACGAACAATTGAAGACGGAATCACTAATGAATTTTTCCAAAGGTGAGTTTTTACTTACTTGGGGATAGGTTTTTGCCTTGTTTTTACTTGCCAATAACGTGACTCATATTTAAAACAAATTGATTTCCATTCGCTGTTATGTGATAATCCTTTCCATTATATAGAAATGAATGGTTCATAGTTACACTGCAGGTTTGAGATGAGTAAACTTATTCCCGTGTAAAGAATAAAGACAGCTGTGTACATCAAAGGCTATCTCACAGCTTGAATATCAAACATTCTCATTTCTCAGAATTACACGTTAAAAATTACCCAGCTGCGTGGACCAACTTGGGGGTCAAAGAATTCTAGTTCTTGTGTGCCCCGAGGAAAGAGAAACGGAATTTAAAAAATGTGAGAATCTGAGGTGTATGATTCTCCGAAAGTTATTATTTTGCATATTGTTAGATCTGGGGAGTTGGTTATTGTTAGTATCTGGAAGTAAGTACTTGCAAGCCCCGATATTTATTTTACGCCTGAGTTTCAAGTTTTCGAAGGAATCGACATATGTATTTCCAAGATTGACTAAAATGGTTTCATCAAAACAACTTCTATATAACTAGAATAGATAGCCCGCGGGTATCGAGAGGGGTGTCAAAATGGTCTTTCCAAATGCTCGTATTTGTGCAAATGGCCTCCAGGTGTCCTCATGAACGTTCGACAAAGATGCCCCCACTCCCACCCCCCGAGAGTGCCGCGTTTAGTTGCACGAGACAATTGTGTGTTCTTCGCTTCGCGCTTATAAAAAGTACGAAACTTCAACGTTCTAGCTAAGCATTAAAATGCATAGTTATTGTACTGTATTTACACCAATTATACATATTGCCATATTTATCTATAATTTAAGGTGTCACTCTTGAAATTCCAATAAAACACGGGATGAGATTATGATTTTTTTATTTTTCAATTCGATATCAAGCGAGTAATGGAAGATGTATGATTTTGTTGCCAAATATTGCTTTTTATTTATTATCAGATTTCTGATTACTTAGGCAAATAAGATTAAGTCTTTTTTAAGATTAAACTTTTATCGGACTGACTAACATTAATGTCTCCTATTTGACATATGGGGTACTTAAGGCTACCACTTCCCGAATTATGGGGTAATGGGAGTGAATGACCTTTCTACTTTTTTTTATTTTTTCATCCAAAGATTATTTAGCTTAATGATTTTACAGTGATTTGTTGGTCGCCAGATAAGTAAAGCTTACGTTCGTATGTAATAATTAAATAAATTATATAAAATATGGTATTACGAGTATTAACAACTTTCCTATCTTTTTTTCTTATTCATATGGTACTGTTATTTTAGTCCCGTTTATGTACCAATGTGACTCTATTCTTTCATCACATTTAAGCTCGACAAAACTAGAAGTTTATTCGCACTATGTTTCTAGCGTACAACAAATTCTCTAACTTTACTCGGCATTTATGCATTATCTGGTTACATAATTGAGTCTTGAAAATAAATATGGTATGATAAAACCTTATGAAATAATAAACGTCATCCATTTCGCGTCTGTAGATAAAATATTGGACACTTGTCGCGAATTGAAGTGCATAATGTGTGTCTTCGGAAATATTTTGTTGCTATTTATAGGAAGAGTTTGATTCTACTAAATTATACGTGAATAATAAATAACCGGTGAAATTGGATAGTATCGTGAATCAAACGACGTGCGAGGGTCGGAACAATTTTATCTTCCCACTGATTCAATCAAATGATACGTCGGCCTTTAGCCAATATATTCAGCTTAGACCAGCTTTTCATCAATAAATTAAAAATCAATCCTCACCTTTCCATCAGTTCAAATATATCCCATCTGCAAAGATTGATATACTTGTAAGATCATGCGATTTTAAATGTAAGTCGGGACATTCGGGGTGTAATCGACCTGACAAAGCGGCGACCTTCTCAAAATCAGTTCAAGCTTTGTGTAATGTTCTTATCAATTGATAAAACGATGTGTGTTTTTTTTTGGAGATGTTGGATGAATTCAAAGAAGTTGAAACGTTGGTATCTGATAGAAAATATGCAATAACCGTAAGGGGAACTTGCGGTCTAGATTTTTCAAAAAATTGATTTTTTTTCTTCTAATATTTCGAAAGTATAGTATCTTAAGAATATACTGTGAAATTTAGGTAATGATATTCACAGTATTTCAAGTTTTACTTAGAATAGTTCTATTGTTCGTAGAAAAGTAGCTGCTACCTGAGTTGTCTACCTGAGTTGTAGTGAAAATATTTTAGTCCTGAGAGTTAAATCGGTTAGTATAACTCGGTCCACAGGCGGAATAACATCGAGTAAAATTATTACTGTTAAAAAAATATATTTAAAAAAAAATGGATCGTAAGCGAGGTAGCGGTACTAGTAGAAGACCAAGCTAAAAAGCAAAAAAAAGATCGTTCAAAGGTAACAGATATACAAGTGAAAATACAACAGAATACACTAGTACCTCTGCAAATAAACTAAAAAGTAGTGATGAATTAGAATTAAATGTCGAACCTAGTATGAGTTATTGTATTATTCAATTCACAGCGGTTTTTTATACGTTGCAACAGTTATTAAAATGTAAAGAATGTAATGGTGACGTGAGTTTTAGTAAAAATGGGCAACGTGGATTAGGATTCAAGCTTTCAGTAAAGTGTAAGTGTAAAGAGACTTTAATTCCATCTTCTCCTTTTATTGATAAGGCGTTTGAAATCAACCGCCGGCTTGTGTTTGCAATGAGAATGCTTGGAGTTGGAGTACAAGGCATAAATAACTTTTGCGGATTCATGGATCTAGGACGGGGTCTTTGTAATAGTACTTATTACAGTATTATAAATAATATAAAAATTGCAGCAGAGGCTGTTGCAAAGATTGTATTTAAAAAGCCGGTAGAAGAAGAAGTGCGGCTCAACGAAGAACGAGGAAATTCGGCAAATGAACTGTGGATATCTGGTGATGGGTCATGGGCGAAACGTGGTTTTTCTTCTCTTCTTGGTATCGTGTCAGTAATAGGAAAGTACAGCAACAAAATTTTGGACGTTGTTGTGAAAAGCCGCATTTGCCAAGGATGTGCAAGCTGGACCGGGAAAACGGACACAGATGAATATACAGTGTGGTATGAGGAGCATAAAGACCACTGTGATGCTAGCCATGAAGGTAGTTCTGGTAAAATGGAGGTAGACGCAATAATAGAAATATTCAAAAGGTCTGAAGAATTATATGGTGTTAAATATGCTCATTATATTGGTGATGTCGATACCGAAACGTTTAAATCTTTGTTAGATGTACTACCCTACGGTGACGATTTAATTGTTCAGAAAAAAGAATGTGTCTTGCATGTCAAAAAACGTTTATATAAACGTGGACTTGAAGCTAAAAAAAAATATGAACAAATGAAAAAGGCAAAATTAGAATTATTAAAAACAAATGTTAAAGAAGAGAAAACAAAAAGAAAATCATCTGTAGAAAATGACAATATAAAAACCAAAAAATCAACAAATATATTGTTGCAAGAGCTTTCAATATTTTATGGCTTAGCAATCCGTCGATACCCAGATTCAGTAGAAGAAATGAAAAGAGAAATATTGGCGGGATATTATCATAAAATTTCAACTGATGAAAAACCGCAACACTCATATTGTCCGATAGGTCCTGAATCTTGGTGTAAATGGCGTAAAAGTGAAGCTAAAGGTACTTTGGACACCTTTCAACATCCACCATCTCTAGATGATGATGCTCAAGCAATATTGAAGCCGGTTTACGAGGGCTTAACTCAGGATAACTTATTAGAAAGATGTCTTGGCAGTAACACTTAAAACAATAATGAAAACTTCAATGCTTGTGTATGGGATCTTGCGCCGAAGCATTTATTTTCTGGAAAAAAAAAATCATCGACATCGCTACATGTTGTGCTGCTTGCGCATTCAATGAAGGCTTTCAATCTTTATTGAAAATAATGGACGTAACGAGTAGTGTATATACGCCGGTTCTGGGACATAAAATGGCGGCGCTCCCCCCTGGCTCCCCCCTCGTACCGCGGCCCACACACACACCCACACAATAGTAAATAAATATGAAAATAAATAAATTAATTAATTACTACAAAATAAAAATGAATTAAATAAAATGAATAAAATAAATGAAATAAATGAAATAAATGAAATAAATGAAATAAATGAAATAAATGAAATGAATAAAATGAATAAAATAAATAAAATAAATAAAATAAACAGAATAAATAGAATAAATAAAATAAATAAAATGAATAAAATAAGTAAAATAAATAAAATGAATAGAATTAATCAAATAAATAAAATGAATAAAATAAATGAAATGAATAAAATTAATAAAATTGATAGAATAAATAAAATAGATGAAATGAATGAAATAAATAAAATAAATAAATAGATAGATAAATAGACAGACAGACAGAGAGACAGACAGACAGATAGACTGACAGACAGACAGACAGACAGACAGACAGACAGAGAGGGGGAGAGAGAGAGAGAGAGAGAGAGAGAGAGAGAGATGCGGAATACAGAAAAGTAAAAACTCGTCGAAATCTTCGGGTTTTCGAATGAGCATCTTTTTTTTCACAGCCACTTTGTCAAACACCTGTGTCTACACAAGGGATTTTTCAAAATGCTGGAGAAGTTTCAAACCGGTACTCGAACTTGTATGAAAGGAGACACGCTTACCCTTCACCGAGCAAAAACCAACCAGCCAATCGTTCATGGGGTGTACACCACGTGACGTGCAGGCAAAAATGTTACGCGGGAACAGCATAAGCTGGGAACATTTGCCCAAGAGCTCGCTACACGCTTTTTTGATAACCGATTTTTTCCCCATCACATGCCCCACGTTGGTTGGGGTGTGCAAGTTTTTGATTTTTGCTTAGTCAAATAAGCAGCAATTTTGATTTTTCCCCCGTCAAACACTGCTCACTACCTACTTTTTCGTTGACCGATTTTTCCCCATCACATGCCCCCACGCTGATAAGGGTTGGGGTGTGCAGGCTCAGACTTCTTTTGTCATAAAATTTTTTATTCTTTGATGGCTGCGGTGGTCCATCACTGCAGCTCTCCACCCAGTCACCACTGCGCGCTGCCCGCTACCTGCTTTTTCGTTGACCGATTTTTTCCCCATCACATGACCCAACGGTGGTTAGGGGTGTGCAGGTTTTTGATTTTTGCTTAGCCACATGAACAGCCATATTGATCAATTTCACAACCTCTCCCCACTCGCAATCCTAAATCGGTAAACACACCGGCTTGCAACCCGATGCATGCACATTTTTTACACGGAAACTGTGAATCGTCCAAGAATTACAATAAAATATTCAATTATACGAAATATCTCCACATTCTCTTCCCTTATGCATACAGGTGTAACATGTCATCATCAATAATAATAATAACAATAACAATAACAACGACAACAACAACAGCAATAATTAAATCTCCGTACATGCATAGATAACGATCTGGCAAAAATACCGAGTCAATCAAACGATACCAGACGAGCACAAGATCAAAATCAAGACGTGGAAATGCAAACAATAAACGGTATTACGAATAGCACAAACGTTTTAGTAAATCAAAATACCATTAAAAATTTCTCAGAAGAATCCCCAAAGAAAAAGATCACGACACAACATCGAACCAAATTTTACCAACGTTATGTAACCAAGATAAACGACGCTATACTTGAAAAAATTCACAGCTAAACCTGAAAATAATCTATAACTAACTTACAAGTTATTTGGAGAGGAAATGAGTTTTAATTCGTAGATACAATCAAATATGATGTATAACGGGTCGATATATAACCCTTTGTTTTTATTTTAAAACATTTAAAAATAGAGGCATTGGGGGAGATGTTTAGTAATTCGGGTGGTAAACCACCCACAATGCCTCCGGCGCGTGTCACGCCGGGTGATCCCAATCCTCGAAGGGGCAGCGTTGCCCCCACCACCCATCGATCAGCCATCCGATGCCGAAGAAGTCTATGAAATCGTCACCCTGCCATCGGCAGCCGTCAGCTAGCCCTCGAAAATATGCAATTTCGCTTCGAATTTCCGCCCCACCTTGGCGGCGTTTCTCAAAATCCTTTATACTGACCCACCCTAGGGACTCTAGAGTCCTCAGCAGATACTGTAAACAAGGATAAACAACCAAATTTGAATTAAAGTGCTACACAAACACTTTGAATAAAAAGAGCGAAAACCATGTGCCGCAGAACACTATCACGAACAATGAACAATAAATCAAAATGAAGAATTCCCAAAACTTGCATACATTTTCTTTGCACATATAAACACAAATATTTAAACGATTCAAAAACTCTTGAACGTGTTACGTTAAAAACGTTTATAATGAGCAAGATGATGAAACTTGGTACTTACAGAAATATTCTCTAATTCGAGAACCATTTTTTTTCCTTTCTAACTATGCACTTTTATAACTCGTCAACTCAGTGAAGTTTGAAAAATAGATACAATTTTTCACGCAGCGACGCGATCTCAAATTCTTTGCCTCGGCTTTACGGACACTTTCTGTACGCGGAGATTATCCTCCTTGCCTATATCATCCATAGCTCTAACCCGACCTAACCCAGTGGAGTAAAAGCTAACCTGACCTAAAACGGTAGGACTTGACCTAACGTAACCTAACTTGACCCAAGACACTACAACCCAACCTTATATAACCTATCCTAATCCAAGACTGTACAACGTAACCAACCTAGTATAACTTAATCTTTTGCAGGTTTCCCGGTAACATGAAAAGACTTCCGTTTGCTCTGTAGACGGGGAAGCTCTTGGTAACATTCGCTCATTTCACTTGTTCTGACGTCTACTAGTTCTCATTTTGTTACACGTACTACTTCTCATGCAATATAGGTAATGTAACCGGGCTTATTCATGTTTGAAAATACAAATTCAGTAGATTCTAGCGGAGCTGTCGAGAGTGCGGTATGCATCACAACATTTTCCAATTCGCATTGTTGTAGTACGATGACATTATGTAAAGCAATAATTTGATTTCATGTTACGGGGAAACCTGCAAAAGATTAAGTTATATTAGGTTGGCTAGGTTGTACAGTCTCGAGTTGGGATAGGTTATATTAGGTTGGGTTGTAGTGTCTTGGGTCAAGTTAGGTTATGTTAAGTTGGAGTAGCCTTGACGTAGGTCACGTTGTAGAAACCTCGAGGCCGTCGTGCCAACCGCGAATTGCTCAAGAATCATTGAACTATCGAAGCTAGCGATCAAGCTTGATCGAATAAATCATTTCAGAAAGTATTTTATCAATTTAGGTTAGGTTGAGCAGTCTTGGATTAGGATAGGTTATATAAGGTTGGGTTGTAGTGTCTTGGGTCAAGTTAGGTTACGTTAGGTCAAGTCCTACCGTTTTAGGTCAGGTTAGCTTTTACTCCACTGGGTTAGGTCGGGTTAGAGCTATGGATGATATAGGCAAGGAGGATAATCTCCGCGTACAGAAAGTGTCCGTAAAGCCGAGGCAAAGAATTTGAGATCGCGTCGCTGCGTGAAAAATTGTATCTATTTTTCAAACTTCACTGAGTTGACGAGTTATAAAAGTGCATAGTTAGAAAGGAAAAAAAATGGTTCTCGAATTAGAGAATATTTCTGTAAGTACCAAGTTTCATCATCTTGCTCATTATAAACGTTTTTAACGTAACACGTTCAAGAGTTTTTGAATCGTTTAAATATTTGTGTTTATATGTGCAAAGAAAATGTATGCAAGTTTTGGGAATTCTTCATTTTGATTTATTGTTCATTGTTCGTGATAGTGTTCTGCGGCACATGGTTTTCGCTCTTTTTATTCAAAGTGTTTGTGTAGCACTTTAATTCAAATTTGGTTGTTTATCCTTGTTTACAGTATCTGCTGAGGACTCTAGAGTCCCTAGGGTGGGTCAGTATAAAGGATTTTGAGAAACGCCGCCAAGGTGGGGCGGAAATTCGAAGCGAAATTGCATATTTTCGAGGGCTAGCTGACGGCTGCCGATGGCAGGGTGACGATTTCATAGACTTCTTCGGCATCGGATGGCTGATCGATGGGTGGTGGGGGCAACGCTGCCCCTTCGAGGATTGGGATCACCCGGCGTGACACGCGCCGGAGGCATTGTGGGTGGTTTACCACCCGAATTACTAAACATCTCCCCCAATGCCTCTATTTTTAAATGTTTTAAAATAAAAACAAAGGGTTATATATCGACCCGTTATACATCATATTTGATTGTATCTACGAATTAAAACTCATTTCCTCTCCAAATAACTTGTAAGTTAGTTATAGATTATTTTCAGGTTTAGCTGTGAATTTTTTCAAGTATAGCGTCGTTTATCTTGGTTACATAACGTTGGTAAAATTTGGTTCGATGTTGTGTCGTGATCTTTTTCTTTGGGGATTCTTCTGAGAAATTTTTAATGGTATTTTGATTTACTAAAACGTTTGTGCTATTCGTAATACCGTTTATTGTTTGCATTTCCACGTCTTGATTTTGATCTTGTGCTCGTCTGGTATCGTTTGATTGACTCGGTATTTTTGCCAGATCGTTATCTATGCATGTACGGAGATTTAATTATTGCTGTTGTTGTTGTCGTTGTTATTGTTATTGTTATTATTATTATTGATGATGACATGTTACACCTGTATGCATAAGGGAAGAGAATGTGGAGATATTTCGTATAATTGAATATTTTATTGTAATTCTTGGACGATTCACAGTTTCCGTGTAAAAAATGTGCATGCATCGGGTTGCAAGCCGGTGTGTTTACCGATTTAGGATTGCGAGTGGGGAGAGGTTGTGAAATTGATCAATATGGCTGTTCATGTGGCTAAGCAAAAATCAAAAACCTGCACACCCCTAACCACCGTTGGGTCATGTGATGGGGAAAAAATCGGTCAACGAAAAAGCAGGTAGCGGGCAGCGCGCAGTGGTGACTGGGTGGAGGGCTGCAGTGATGGACCACCGCAGCCATCAAAGAATAAAAAATTTTATGACAAAACAAGTCTGAGCCTGCACACCCCAATCCTTATCAGCGTGGGGGCATGTGATGGGGAAAAATCGGACAACGAAAAGCAGGTGAGCTCTTGAGAAAATTTTCTCCTAGCTTATACTGCCCCCGCGTCACATGTTTGTCTGTATGTCACGTGGTGCATGCTCTACGAATGATTGGCTGGCTGGTTTTTGCTCGGTGGAGGGCGGGTGCGACTCCTTTAGTATAAATTCGAACAGCGGTTTGAAACTTCTCTAGTAATTTTAAAAATACTTTGTGGGAAAACAAGCGTTTCTGATAAAGTGAGTTGTGAGAAAGGAAGGAAAAAAAAACAAAAAAAAAAAAAAAGACAACGGTGTTCATTTGAAAAATCTTAAGACCTCAACGAGTTTATATTTTTTGTGAGTACTTTATAGAATACACATATATATGTTGTAACGTGGCATTTTTACTGCGCGTTCCACACGGCTCCCCGAACCCTAGACGGAACCCAAAATTAGGGAGCCCGCGGATCAGACCGCGGCTCATTTCGAAAAAGAGCGCCAGGACAACGGTCACGCATCCGAGACTCTGAGAGGGGATCATAGTCGGTCTAGCGAATACGACTTTTCAGGATTTTTGTTTATTTTTTTTTGGGCGGCGAGTAAATGCGGCCTCAGACAGGGGATCGGCAGCCAATTCGAACGACGTTACCGGATGGCAATCGCGGCGGATCGCGACGAAAGGAGGGCCTCACACGAGGCTACGGAGAGAGCTTCAACGGAGAGCTCTGCAGCGAGGGAACCCAAGGCGGACGAGATTCCCGTTGGTGGCCGGCGAGCCGTAGCCCCCTCCCCGTCGCCCAACTGACGACAGGCACCCTCGCGAAGTCGTCACCACGCCACTGTCGAGCTACGTGGTACCAGAGACTGGCCAGCCAATCAACACCCCGCGACAGCGGGATTCAACGATAGCGATAAGCTGGGCTGTAAGAATTTCGTAACGAGAACCCCGATTAGATCGGGAGAATTTTGACCACGGATAGCGCCTATGTTCGAGGCATGTTCGAATTGGGGCTCCGATTTGCAGAGCTCGTCACTTGAGTCCTGGCGACGTTTCGTGGTGGTCACGATTGAATAAAGCAAAGGTAGAAAATTGTGTGTGACATGGCGGAGACCGGTGTCGGAGAATTCTTCGTGTGGATGCGAAGCGGTAAGCGCTTGTAATTCTTTGCGAACATATTTCGAGCACAAGTTAGATTGGCACACTGGTAAACGGTCGGCCCACTTGATTATTGAGTTAGTGTAGCGCTCGAAATTTGTTTGCCGATCTCCTTGATGATGACCGTAGCCTGAGTTTCGCGATAACGCGTAGAGTCAAGTTGATCCCTGTAAAGTCTCGCGTAGAGTCACGGTTTCGAGTGGGGAACAATTTCGGTTCGAAATAGTGACTACGACTGGAGCTCGGATGCGTCATAGTACGCTGCACACAAGCACGAAAAGAAAAGCTTTCTAGATTTATTAATTTGGTCGCGGTTAGCGCGTCGAGTCACGTCCTTTTGGTTTAGTTTGTGAATTATTGTGTATCAGTAAGGTGGCGACTAGCGCACGTAGAAGTAAGACATCACCTAGATTTAATAACGATCGTGGTTAGCGCGTCGATTATGATCTCGATTACGTTTTTGTGTAGCGGTTTATGGTTAAGTGACGATTAGCGTCGTAGTTAGTAGAGGGCGATCGCGGGCAGCGCATCGAGTCAAAATTTTGTTTTTGGTTTTTGTGCGTTATGGTATTATTAAGACAGCCACTAGCGCGCGTAGACCGTAGAGGTCTTCTAGATCTATTCATTTTTTTATTATTTTGTTTGTTCTTTCCTTTTTTTTGGGTTAAATCTGAGCCTTTGTATTTGGAATCGCGAAGAAGGACTTTCGCAGTATTATTATTATTATTTTTATTTTTTTTTGTACTATCGCTGGCTAGAAATATATTATTGGAATTTTATAGTGATTTGGCCAAACCACGTGTTGGCGTACGTGTGTTGTATCTCTCTCTACCCAAAAATTACCCCTCCCCTCTCCGCGGTACTGAGCTATCGAGTATATGGTCGCGGTATTTCGCATTACCGATTTCGAGGCGTGTTAATCACGCCAGGCGCCCAACAAATTTTGCGATATTGTTTCATGTCCAGGGTACATCGTGGACGCCAATTAATTGTGCGCGCGGTAAGTTCTCGGTCATTTTCTCCGAGTGACCGAAGAGCGGGAAAAATCCACGTCACAATGTACATGGTGCTACGCTAATCCTCTTACGATACTGTGAATGTTGATTTGAATTCCGTAATGATTATCGCATTTGATTAGTATGTTAACAAAGTTTTTCGATTTGTTTCAACTTTTCTGTATTCCCTATCGTCATATCCATAAAAATTCTGGAAAAATTTCAGAATCGTATTAAAATCAAAAAAAAATGAACGGATGGAAAAGAGGACCGTCAGACTCCCCACCCAATTCACCACCACGATCACTGACGTATAAGCGGGTGAGTAGAGAGGTGGCTTACGATGAGGAGGAGGATGATGATGAAATGATCGTTAGTGATGCCGATACGTTGATCATCGATACCGAGCCATGTAATGACAACAGTGCTGGTGATGATGATCGCGAGTTTGAGCAAAATTTGGCTGTCGAGCATCATCATCATCTAGAATCATCACCATCACCGACTGATGCGGAGGATGAGGGGGAGGCGGAGGTGGAGGGTGTTTGGAATGGCGGTGATCGTGATGAAATGCGTATCGGATTTGCTTTACTACTGGATAATATTGAACAAATCCGTCAAATGATTGGAGACATTGACAGGGCTGACGATGATGGTTATTATTCGGACGAGGATTGGTGTGTAGCACTACACTAAAATAAAATTCTAGTATCTTCCACACCTTCTCCGTATCACTCATTTTGAATAGGTGGAAACTTTTTTGGGTTGGAGATTTATCATGTATATAAATGGTGAGTGCAGCAGCATCAACTTTTCTATTTCAGTTTGCTCTTTTTACAGATTTTTCATCACGAATCAATTTTGAAAAAATGGCATCTCATTCCCATCACGAGTATGATTCAAATGATGATGATGATGGCGATGAGTGGGCAATCGTTGATTGGGGTGAGGATGAAGAGGCTCAGGAAGAGATAATTATAGGCTTTTCCGAAGCAACACGCGAGTTCTCGTTGGATGAGCTTCGGAAACTCGTGGAGGACGCGCGAGCTGCTCGAGTGAGGCTAACAGCCAACATTATATAAATTACGGGGATATATGTATAGAAATAATTATTGAAAAATAGGCGAATGAAACTATCGTAATAATTATAGATGTCGAAAATACCAATGATGATGATGATGATGATGATGATAATGTTAACGAACAGGATAACGATAATGATTTTATGGATTATTTTGAGGAATAAACCACGCTAAATTCACAATTATTGATTATATATTTTTCACAAGTGAAAATTCATAACATTTACATTTGGTATGACAAGAATGGGTGAAAGTTATAAAGATATATATTTGTAATGTATCCTATTTCTAGATTATAATTTTATCGAATAGTAAATTTTTTTAATTCTATGTATAAGCTATGATATAATTGAGATTAATTCTATTGAATATTCTACATATAAACCCGAATATAATTGTATATATTGTAATAAATTCTATTGCTATTTTGGCAAATATTGTCCATATTATCTATACACACGATTGCAACCTAGACAGTCTTTAATTAGAGGATTCGGTCCATCCACTATATCGCCATCGGGTCCTGGTGTGTAATGTATGCTACATCTGCGGAAACTTGCGATGACGTAGTCCATTTTCATATTCTCTGGTAGTTTATCCCACGCATCATTGATGGAGTTTGATGCGAACGTGTAGATGAATTCTTTTGGTAAAAAAGCTATATCCTCGGACATCATTGCCCTTAAACCGTCCAATCCTTTGTACAGACGGAAGGATTTCTCGAGGGAGCTGGTACACTCCTTCGAATACCAACTCCTTAGTCGCTGCACATATTCAAAGGCGCAGTTGTATGCCGAGATGTATTCAGAGTTGTCATCATACCAAATTGAGCCTGGCGCTGCTACTTGCTGGAGGTTATTCGCTGGAGAGTATCCATGGTTCAAGTCATGCCACGGTGCCGCTTCCATATACCTCAATTTTTCCAGTGCAAGAGGTATGATATGCAAATCTTCCATATTAATAACCCTCGTTGTACCATCGACGATCTCCGTCAGCCATGCTTTCTTCTCCGCCCCTTTGACGTATACGTAACACGCATTTCCAACCATTTTTCTCACAATCTTCGTCACATCCTCGTGAGATTTGTCGCCCGCATTCCATGATATTCCGTGGTGATTGTGTGTCAACCATACATTGGTAGCTCTACATTCAAGTGGTAAGCTTGCCAAATCATAGGGCGGCTTGAAAATGATGTAATCCAGACCCGACCCGTTTACATTGATGACTGCGACTTCCTTGGGTACAAACTTCATGTTATGACCAATAAAACATTGCACGTCTAGGATCATCGCCATGTTGACGAGTGGGAATGTTGCGCTTGATTATACTGACGGATGGTATGTGGAAGACTGACTATTCCATCTCCAGTACACCCGCTTTTATCCCCTCGCGGATGAATTTTGTGGAAGTAGAGGGGGATCGCATAGTTCATTTATGGCACATAACTGCATTAAAATTCAAACCTGTTGATATTCCCTACCAAGGTATTTCATTTGCAGACGATTTTCCCTGGCCATGTTACACATTTCAGTCAGCTGACTGGAATCTTCTTGCAGAACTCTTACGATTCTCGGTGGTAAGAAGACGTTGTATTCTCCATCGATCGTCGCCAGAACACGTACCCCGAATTTTGTTTTGACCAGTCGTAACCCGATGATATCATACACTCCCCCAATTTCGAGTTCCGACATCTTCTTGGTTGGCAGATTCTCCAGGCGGCTGACGTGGTTAACTTTTGCTAGATCCACCGCGTTTCGAGGTTATTTCACAAGCGAGAACAGTTCACAATGAGAATACGATGAGAACAGAGTGACGATAACGATAGGCGTACGCTTTATATACCACCCACTCCCACTACAATTTTCCATTGGACAAGTCTCGACACGCATTTTGTGCGAAGAATTTTTATGGGACCATCCCCATTGCCCCGGATTGATTTAAGCGCATCACCACCAGCAAAGTTCATTGTCGGTATCATCTCAAAGAGCAGTTTCCTGGAATTTTTTCAATAGATCTAGCGGGTTTTTACCCTATTCGATTTATGCGCGGCTTTCCGGCGCCAAACAAGTCTCGACAGGAATTATTTTGTATGCATGTGTGTGTGTGTGTGTGTGTGTCAAATCCTATGAAAATAGCCATCTTGCGGCAAACCGCGAAAAAGATCAACGGGGGGGGGGGTAAGCGGAAGCTAGGGGGAACTAGGGGGAGCGCCGCCATTGTGTGGTCCAGAACTCTCGTATCTTTACTACTGTATCTAATGGGTATTAAAATCGGTTCATATGCTGAGCAACTTGCCCAAGACCGTGATGCACAACGAATTTATAAAGCTGATCGTCAGAGCACGAGTGACTCTAAAGAGGCCAGAACAGCTCGTAAAAAAGCTAAAACTGAAGAAATACAAGAGTATGACTGGCAGGAGGTGGTGAGGGAGATGTTAGGTGAGGAGGGGGTGGGAGAAGTCTGGATGAGAGAATTGGAAAGGATCAGGGATGTACAAGAGAATGAAAGATTGAGAGATGAATGGGAAATGGAAGTCGATTAGGATAAGGACGATTTAGGGAATAGAATAAGGTAAAATAGGATAAGGTTAAGTAAAGATAAGGATAAAAAATAAGAAAAGGATAAGAGGGAAAGTAAGGAAATGGCAAGGCAATGGCACAAGGCACAGGCAATTAGAAATTAAGTAAGGATAAGGTAGGAAGTAAGAATAGGGTAAGAATAGGTTAAGAAAACATGTAAAATATTGTAAAGGAAGAGGAAAAGGGAAGTCCTTGTAACCCCAAGGGGAGCAATAAATATTACATACATACATACATACAAGAGTATGAGAAGACTGAAGGGATATTGTATGGTACTGGAATTGCAGATTAATGTAAGTACCCGTTTAAATCTAATTTTTTGGAGAAAATACTTATTTGAAATTTTAAACGCGTTTATCTCGAAACTACTTCTTTCCATCTTATGTTGATCAATTAAAAAAAACTACTCGACCGATTCATCTCAAATTAAAACATGTTATTAAGTACAGTGGCAGCTATCGCAGGGACTAAAACGAAAATTTTCCATCAAATATTTATAATTTTTTCATAAACAAAACATTGTTAAAATGAGGCTGTTTTCCGACTTCTAATTTTGACAATACGCCATTTTGCCATTTTTCTTTTTTTTTTTTTATTTTAGTTACTGCGATAGATATACTCATAATAATTAAGTGTCATTTTTAATTTTTTGATTTCAGATAAGTGGAAGAAACAAATCGGTTAACAGCAGCAGGGTCAACTTTTTGCGAAGGGACGACTTCAGCGCCATTTTTAAAATAATAATAAAAAAAATATTGTGTTTCTTTTTATTTCCAATTTTGTAAAATTTATAAGTAATAAAACATACCTACAAAATTTAAATAACATTGTTCATTTCTAGCATAAAAAAAATAAATTTTGAAAAACAGTTAAATTTTCACCCGCTAGACCGCAAGGTCCCCTTGGTGCGACTTTCAATTATAAGTATGACTCGAAAACTAAAGATCAAAGTAAACAGTTGAGTTCAAGAAAGTTTCAGCTTCAAGTGAATTTTGAAATAATAACTTCTCTACTAAATCCGGGCCCGTGATGAAAATTAATCATTTTTCTCCCTCTAACGTAGGATTCTTTTTCGAAACTTACGATTAGAGCCGGAAAAATGTATGGTGAGGTATCGTGAAATCTAAGAAATCAGTGATTTTTTGTTTTTTTTATTAACTTTCCGGAACCTGCCATATTCTTTCACTTATTGTAACCTTATGGATTCACTCAAAACTAAAATATTTGTGTGCTCAGCATTTCTAGTATGATAATAGTTAGTTTTCAAGTTATATTCAATTGAAACTCAGACATTGTCGTATGTCTCATGTATCATTACGACCGCTAACCTCTAAATGTATGCAAATACAAATCTACGGGAAATCACAATACTCTAATCAACCAATTAAAACGTATCACAAAGTTTGATCTAGTTTTAAGAGGGTCAGGATTTCAATCTGACTGATTACATCTGGCAAGGGCTAATGTATATCTATAATTTATACCTTGTGTTTTTGTAACATCTGCAAGAAAAGTTTGACTTTGTGCACCCTCTAAGCACTGAATCAAGGTGGCCGATTTCCCAACAATTACCTTAACTAATGTATATTACGATACAGTTTGGCGAACAATGGTGGCGTAAATGGTGCCATCGGAGGTGAAGAGTCCTTCTTCATAAGTCTATGATCCGCAGTATGATCCGCTGTGTTGCAGCCAGGAAGTAATGTTAGGGAGAAGTCATAACTGCGTACTCTTTCCGACGGCAACGGTGAGACGCATTCTGATCGGAAGTTTGTAGTACCAACAGCGCCGTTCGCAGCGCTGGTGTCGTGTGTTGCATCGGAAATTTGAGCGAGCTACACACGCGCACAGTTCTTGATTAAAAAATTAGTACATGCGGTTTTATATTCGGATGTTGGATAGGATACGTTTCAGAACGGTTTGAAAACAATATTCGCGGCAGAAAACAAGACTCGACAAACTTACCTTTCATGTAAAGGGATCATCTTCCATTTGCTGGCGAAGCATTTTTGATCAAATCTTTCGTGATATATTACCACATTGCTGTCAGGTTAAGTTCAATATTGATGTGATTAAACGTATTTACTTGTGATTCGATTGCAGTTTGGCACGTTGTACAACAATTGACCCCTAACTTTCAGTAACACATATTTGAGCGAAAATACTAAAGTATTGACTCACTGTATCTTTGCATTTCAAACATAAGTACACGTAAAACCTGCAAAATCGATAAAACTTCTTTTTACTTAGGTTTGCGAAAGGGTTAATTACCAAAAGATAGTAACATTTAATATTACATAATAAATTCGCAGTTTTCGATAACAAATCGTTAAGATGGCGTCGGTAGGGGTTTAACAGTTATTCGTATTGCCAGCTAACAGGCGCCGAGCAACAGACGACATCAGCGCTGCGATCGGCGCTATTGGAATAACAAATTTCCGACCAGAATGTGGTCCACTTTCCTAACGCGGAGTTATGTCTCCTCCCTAATATTACTTTCTGGTTGTAGCAACGCGTCTATGTTTAGGTTAGATTGTCACGTTTTCAATTTTCTCGAGTTGGACTTCCCATTACAGGTGGTACAAAAAAAAAAAAAAAAATATATGATACGCTTGCGTGTATGTAGCCCTCGCACTCGGGTTTTTGTCACTCTCGCTTCACTCGGCTGTCAAACTAAATTCGAGTAAGTATCACGTACTTTGCGCACTTGTGTCGTAGCTTACCATAAATAAACGCAACAGTCGAGTTATTGAATACGGGTTCTACGTCTGCCGAGAATGCGATTTTTTCGATTCGGTATTTGTCAGGGCGTCGTGTTCTTTGAAGTAGCCCAACGTGCTAATGCTTCGGTGTTCAAACGGAAAGGGTTCTTTGTTAAATCAACGAGGTTACCCCAACACTTTTCGAACGACCAAAAACCGGCCAAATATTTGCTCCAAGAAGAGACAATTGGGTGTCCCGCATTTCGCTTTCGTGTGAAATTGTTGAGTAAAGAGAAAGAGGAAGATTTGAATTTCGGATTCTTGCCCGTGTCTGCTAAAGTCGCTCGTCTGAACTGCCGCACCCTATTTGCGTTACGGCATAATAATTGGAACTGTTGACCTATGTTTGAAATTTAAATCTCGAAATGTCAATTTTATCACAGGAGCAGAGAGAAAATTAATTGTCCTATTCAGTAAGTTTATAAAATATCTACAAGAGGCACCAAAAAAGTCGAAAATTAAATCACATTCAGAGAAAAAATATATTCGTTGGAGGAGGATGTTTCTTTCGTATTCCTCTTTTTGATTTTCAAAAATATGTTCACTATAATGAAATACTTGTTTTATATCACAAAATGCGAGGAACAAGATTTTTTCGTATCACAAAAGTATCTTTTTTTTACTAAATGGATCTGTTCTAGGATACAATTATTGGTTGGATTACATACCGGAAGGATTCCGTGAAGGTGAACGATGCGAACGGTCTTTGTCAGCAGTTAGAAACCCGAAATTACATGTTACACGTAGTGAAATCCTAAGATTTAACGGTGCCTGGCTGGTGGTGAAATGTCGGTCGCATCGTTTACCATCGCAGAATCGTATTGTTGAAACAAACCACCGTTTCATTTATTTCAATATCATTTTGGATTGAAATAAAATTTCACAAGCCGTGAAGTGTTGCAAAAATTTGTAGAGATTGAAATTTTTTTTTTAAATTTGAATAAAATTTTCTTTGTATGACTTTATTCGACAGCCCGGCAGCAATACCATCTCTGTGGGATATAGTACGCAGCTTTCAAACAGCTTGTTGATTTGTATAATGTCATAACACATTTCAGTCACAGCTTGCTAGACTTTAGGTCGGCAGTCGAGCCATTCGAGAGCTGAAAGTTTAAAAAATCGCCCATTTGGCAGCGGAACATGCAGGCGTGGAAGGCGCGCATTTGCACGGATTCGGTGATGAAACTTTAAACACCTTCCGTACACCAGCCGCGTTTCGACGACTAGCAAAAATCATCACCCCCTAACTGAGGTTCGCACTCAACTGAAATTTTAACGAGCTGACTTATCTTTCCCCCTAATGGGAGTTCTGGGCAACCATCATGGAATTTTAAACGGAGCGGTAGTTGCAATATCCGTTAATTAGACATTCAAATTTGTTTTTTTTTTGTTGCTGTTCTACCAAACTGTGAAATTTTTTATTTCTTATGGTAGAAATTTTAGTAGAATGAGTATCGTTATAATATCGGTTCGAGTATTGTTCGAATATCAAAAAAAAAAAAAAACGTGATACAAGTGACAGCACAGTCAGAAAGAATAGTAACGCATATTAGATTTTCTAGTTACAGGTACAAAAGTTATTCTTATTTCGTGTCAAGAACTACATTTTACGGTTACTGTAAGCAGTGAAATTATTTAAAAGGACCGAATAGTAAACAAAATTGGAAATGTATCTCAGTGCGAGTGAAGTGATACCGATCACTCAATTAATACCTAACTTTGACAAATGCAGTTATTTTTTTCTCAGTACGGTACGCATAACTTGATACTGTCATGATACATATGAGGCATTCCACCCTAAACCAACCTGCGTCTGAACCTCACCATCGGCGATTCTTTTTGTTCTGCTCTCAAAAATACGAAAACACAATTTTCGAAAGGATAGCTCGAATAGAACGAATAAAATACGACAATTTTGCGACCTAGATGAAAGTGTGCGAGCTTTTGGTTTAGAAGTTACATGCGAAACAAGTAATTGTAAAGTGAGAATAAACGAATAAAATATAAATTTGTATTTTTTCAGTTCATATTACATCGATTTTTCCTACTTTTTAACTATGTTACGGAATAGACGGGGGTTGATTCGAGTAGCGGTTGTCGAACCACTTCTATACCAACCCAAGATGTTGTTTGGGTAAATTCGGGTCCGGTCTCGTCACTGGCCTCGATCCGGGGATGATGGAAGGAATGATAAATGCGATGAAGAAGGTTTACTTGAATTCGTAGACGATTTATTATAGTGGTGAAGAATGTAAATGTGCAAAGGTGTTAACGAAGTGAATTTTGGAATAGATAGAATTGGATTTCAAATTAGAAGCCGAGTGGATGAACGTAGGAATACGAATTCTGTACTTGATGGAGGATGGAATAGAAGAGCGAATGCACGAAAGGTGTGGGAATTCAGAATAGTGGGGAATAGAATTAGCAGAGTAAGGGCGATGTGGCTGGATAGAACGAGGACGACAGGATGGAGACTAAGGTTACTATGTGGAAAGCGGAAGAATTAGCAAGTAGCGAAAAGACGGAGAAGACGTTTGCCGGAAGGCCGGACGTAACAATTACTTGATTCGCTTGTAGCTTCTAAATCAATAGCTTGCCCAATTCTACCTTGGTCTCATAATGTTCGTTTTTTAACAAAGAATCCATGAAAAAAATTTGAAGTCAATCGATATGGGCTATTCATTCGAAAATTGGGTTACACTCTACACCATATGTATAAATAAAAGAAGAAGGTCGATGGTGAGGGTTGGACGTAGGTTGGTTTTGGGTAAAATGCCTCGTGTACTATTGCGAAACATTTGAATTTCCGGAATATGTTAGAAGCGTCTACACAGATGGGATACATTCCGCTTATTCGAAATACTCCAACTGGGTTCTCCGACTGACTCTGGCATCCGGTATACGTCTAATTATTGGACGATGTTGGCATGTCACAAGGTACGTTCTCGTGACAAGGGTCGTAAGATCTTTGTTCAATTCAAGAACGGTCAGTTTAATTTTTGGAGCAGCCCGCAAAACTGATAATAGCAATTTGTAAGCATGATTAACGCTCTAAAGAGAATGGTTGAAATTTGGGTATTTCGGGTGAGACAGAAAATTTTCTATCTTCTACAATCTTCAGTTCGTAACAGTAATGTTACAGTTTCATATTAGGAACCATCGTTATTGCGTAATTTCAAACCAATCGTTAAAAAAAAATTCATTAAATCGCAATGAAATTAATCAGCCGTTGAGCAGAATCGGTTAAGGTATTCGTGAATGATTTATAAAAATTTGTAACTCTTGTGTTTAAAATTAACGTAAAAACGAATGAGCTGATTTAGATGAAATTTCGTCTAATCCAAGCTTGTCTTCAATTTCCTTAGAACTAATTGAAGTTTGAGAAAAATCAACTAAACGATCTCTGAGTTTCTTTCAAAACAAAAATCCGTATGCCAAAATATCTTGTATTTTCGCAAATAAAAAAAAAAACGGGATGTTCCAGGACTGAGAATTTTCCCTGCTCGTTTGGAATGAAATGATTGTACACACCTCTTTATTCACCTATTAAATTTTTCAACAACTAGTCTCGCAATAATCATTCTAAACAATTTTTTAACTTCTCGATGAAATTGACGATGGTTTTGTCAGTAATAAAGTGGATTTGAAATTTCTTAATTCTTGTAAAACATTGCAAAATATTTTCTAATCGAAAGGCGGTAATTATCACTGGTGCTGGCAATATTGTTCTCCGCTGCTTCAGCGGGGTGACTGGGAAATACGTCGGATCAGTAAAAGTGGAGGGTGAGTAGTCGTGCGTAAATCGAGTGCTACAAAAGTCACGTTCTCGTGCTCGGTCAGACGCAGTAATAAGCAAGCGGCACTGGGATTAATGAAAAAAACAAACGACTAAAAAAAAAAGGAATGTGCGAAGAACGGTAAAGGATAAAAATTCACGAGGCTGCAAACTCTCGTATACTGCGAAAGGGACGCTCTATGTATAATATAATAAGCTGTTTTTCAGCCAGAAAATTGCGGAAGCACCTCTCGCCCGCGCCAGTTGTCTGATGGCGACGATTTATATGAGATCGTGAAAGCTGAGCTTTCAGTACCTTTTACTACGTGCGCATTTCCTACAGATTTGACGCACGAAATTTATTCATCGGTTCACATTGAAAGAACCATTACACGGTATATCCTTATTATTACAGGCACGAGTGATCTGGCGGAGCGTTATCATAAAATTTGAAATCCTGAAATTATCGTCTTGTTTTTCAACTTTCAAAGTTTTCAAACTTTTACTAGACGATATTTAGCTATACTTGAACAATTTTTTCGCGAAGGTAAAGTTACTGCATATACTTGTTACCGATATGATACATAATTCTAGAGAAATTGCAAATTCGAATATTTTTGGGTGAATTGAAAAACTAACGAAGGCTTCTTGCGACGAAATCTGCAACTTAGATACATAATTCGGTGATTATGAAACAGTAAAGTAATGCCAAGGTCTTGTATAGTTAAAAAGGATGTAGTAAAATTATAAAAATGTATGGACGCAATTATGTCAAAAAACTATTGAATTGAAAACATGATAAAATAAAGAGTTGAAAAATGTTACTTGAGCTAAATTAGTTACATACATACAACTGAAAAACTCCTTTTGAAAAAAATTTATTCTCTACTGTTGTTAGATGATAAACTTAGCCTGTCATTCTGTTCATGATTGTAGTCGTTTATCTGCTTCATTTTCACGGGCATGATTGTTTCTCTGATGTGACTCGTTGACTTGGTTTAATTTAAAATTCACTCATGTATGCTAATGTAAGTATTAGGTAATGTAATCGTTAGCTTTCTGTTACTTCTTTGAGTTTTTATTATTGTTGGATAAACCGTGTAGTAAATAAAGTATTACTACAGTTCTGAGTAGGGTCCCCTTCAAAGGGCTGAAACGTAAAAATGAGACCTGTTCTTGTATTAGACCTACGGCACCGAAAAAACACTCGCAAGAAAAAATTAAGATAAAAAATTGTTACGACTTGTTGTACGCAGCCCTGAAATATGACATTTCATCAACTAAACGCTCTCATATACAGGGTGGTGGGGCTGAATATTAGACATAGTAATATTTGAAAGGCAAATATCGATATTTAACTCCTTAGACACATTTATAAACGATACACAGGCTGACTTCAGTCCGTTTGATTGCTCTCTTAAAATCTGATCGAGAGCTGGGCTCGATTCAGAGGAGAGCTCCCTTGTATACTCGAAGAATTCGAGCGAGAGCGTCCGCTGATAACGATCGATAACAGAATTTAGACGAATACTGAGAACCACAACGCGGCTCAGAGGGAGAGAGCGAAATATAGCGGTCTGTATGACAGAGAATAATATAAATTGAAAATTCCAGGGTGCTAGTAAGTATTGGAAGATGAGAAGAAATAAACGTATTCCGCAATAAACAGCAACGTTCCGACTGTTTTAAACAGACAATATAAGTAGTGTATCAATTTATGAATAGTATATAAACTGCTATTTATCAAAATCAGACAAATTATATATGGATTTTGTAGTGAAGAAATGATAGAATAACGTGACTTCTCTGACCTTGCTAATAAAACAAAGTATGTAAGATTGTAATTTAGTGTTTCGAAATTTTTCCCGATTCACAACAACTTTTTCTATTAGCCTTAAAGGGGGGGGTTTGGTTTTGCACTTTCGAAAAATCGATTTTTTTTTTGTCTTATCTTATTGTTAAACATTTCAAGAATATATTCCCAAAATTTTAAGTCGATCTGAGCAAAACTCTTGAAGTTATCGTCTAGTTAGTCTCCTTGCCCTTTAACACTATATAATAGCTCTGACAGCAGGTATAGCTTATTCATTTCTAACGTTCTGGTCCATTATCCTGTTTCGAGAATATTTTATTTAGTAAAGACAGGTAAGTAAAGCCATAAAGACATATTTTATATTTGTATGTATATACTATACACTGTACAATATTTTAAAACGAGAGACGAGCGTCAGTTTGTCGTTGTACGTTCGATCGGGCGCTTGTGATTTTTTCTCAAAACTACTTTTTCAAAGTCCGTGTTCACTGCCATTTAAAAACTACTTGACCCATTCATTTCAAACTTGGTACACATTTTCTACATATAAAATACCTCCCCCCAACGTTTAGTTAAAATTTTTTTTTCTACATCAAGGGGGTTTCCCACCCACAAAATGGCGGAATTTTTCGTGGAAAATATCAGTTTACACTTTAGATGGCCACCAAAAATTTTGAAATGAAAAAAAAAATAATCAAAGACCGTTGGGGGGACGATTTGAAGATACTTTGACTAAATTCTAATGGTTTTTGATATCAGATAATTTCCGACTGAGATATAGTGATCACCGCAAATTGTGTTTTTTCTGAGACGTTCTGGGGCAAACTCTGTCACCGGCTTATTTTTCAATATTTCCGCATGAAAAAATTACAGAATATTGTTAAAAGTATCCTTAATAATGTACAAAAGGTTTGACTAAATTTGCTGAATTCATACTTTAAAAAAAAATTCACAAAAAAAGTGTTTTTTTTACGCTGAAACTCTTACCGCCCCCCCGTTAACTTAACGAGTTCCGTGAACTTTTTCAGCCTTAGTTTTTTCGTACTTTTATTTCTGAAAATTTCTGACCTGACGGTACATCCCATACATATTTAGGGAATCTATTGACGATTTAGTTATCAAGTCTAGTGATAGTGTAATTCATCATATTATCTTGCAGTATCGATGAAACTATAAAGCTAGGTATTTCGCGGCTCGATGTGCTTGGACTCATTAACGTGTAATATAGTTTCGTGTAAACTTCACTTGGTAAGAACCCTTCGAGTAGTCGAAAATTTGAGTAACGGAACTCAATTTTCCGTATCGATTGTTTAGAAATGCTCACTTAGTAGCCGACTTCGTTCAATGGCAGCTTAGGCGTACTTCGATGAACAAATTTATTCCGAGAAACCCCGTTAAAAAAGTTGTTCCTGTACCAACACGAAAAGTTTGTTTGGCAGCACAAAAATGAACTTTGCCTGCAGCGCTGGAAAGTTAAACCAGACACGGGCTTCCGAACACAGCGGCTATATGTATAAGTAAACGACGTACGAACCTTTCCCATGAGAGACGCCTCGGCAGTTCATCGCTTGGAATGAAACTTGGTCGTTGATTTAAAAGGCGCGCAAGTCGCGTCAACGGTTGAGTGCCGCTCACACTGGCGCTGCTCAATCTCCCGCTTCTTGATACGGATTCCTTGCTAGTATCTCTTGAACTCGTGCTAATATCGGAAACGCGACGCTCGACTGAAACAAAAATTTGTACTTACGTTACCACTTTTTTCTAGTCTTCACCCAGGTATTTAATAATCGACAAATCAGAGGAACGTAGGCAGAGTCTAGAATTAAGAATTGTAAGTAACATTTTACTGTGCCAGATGTATTTATTGAGGCACGCAATGGGACATGCTGCTGTGTGATGCGTATACTGGATATTTTGTGGTAACGTCTCATGGGCAATTTAACACGTAAGGCTAAATCCGCCTGCATTCATGCAATATAGGATACATTTTATTGGGATCCGTCAGCATTTCGGCAATTGAGAGTGCAGTTCACCGATTGGTAGTTGTCTCATTGGACGTAATTGACTGATTTCTTGCTGTTTTCTCCAATCGCAGACCGTGAGACAAATGCCGATCGGTAAAATATACCCCAGAGGAGTTAATAACTGTCATAATCTAGTGTACATGCTCCCTGTATTCTTGTGCAACCGTTGATATGTCTTGTAATTTTTTGTAATCCCGTTGCATTCTTCGTCTTATTTTTGCAATCCTTGAAATCATTGTAATCGCATGAAAATTCCTGTCAATACTGTACATAACGTATTATCTTTGTAATCCTCGAAATCTCTGTAAGTTTTGCGATTATTTGTAATTTTTGTAATCCTTTGCGATCGCTTTGTATTCTGCACGTTATTTATGTGATCCTCGAAATCCTAGCAATCTTCGTAATAACGTTTAATTTTTTTTTTGGTTTCTTTGTAATCGGTGATATTGTTTTGTAGCCTGTCTTACTCTTGCAATCTCTCGAAACATTTGTAATCTATGTAATTTTACTGCAATTTCATAAATTTATTTGTATTCCGTGTAGCTTAGTAACACAGTTCTGCAACCAAATCCTTCTTCAGAAAAAAATATTATAGATATGAAGGTTTTAGTGCGCTGAATCTGCTACATCTGCTGTCCATTTTTTGCTGTCGCGTATGTATAATATATTACATGATATGATTATTTCTTTTATTAAAAATTTTATAAATATTGTTGCTGTCATTAGTGTTTGACTATAATTTGTTAAGAAAATTATCGTTTTATTGAAAAAAAAAAAAAACATTACATGAAAAGTATGCGTGGTACATATTTTTTATTACTACATTTCGATTCGAGAGTATTAAATCTATTAGAATTATTTGTAATAATAAGAAGGAGAAAAAAACAGTTTATTTTGCAGACCAGCGTAATCACTTGAGATCTTTGTAAACATTTTGTACTATGTGTAATCTTGCTGTAATCTTTGATTTCGTTGCAATATCTATGATTGAATTGTAATCTTTGTTATTGTAATCAGTGTATGTCATTTTTACGTAGTGATCAACCCCCCAAAATCCTAACTTACGTAAATCCAGGCGGATTGGGAGCCCTTGTGTTATTTTCACGACGTAACCGGGTATAGATTTTATACTGCCATATACATCTAGATGGGTATTCGTTACGTCAACAATATCAATATTGCGTTTCATATGCAAGCGTAACATTATATGGTCCTTATGCTACATGTCAAGGGTGCCGATATAGAACCGAATTTGTTTCTAGATGTACACCTGTGTAGATTCCTCGCGAAAATTGCCAGAGTAGTATTGATTGGGGTTACAGGGTAAGAAAATGAAGACTAGGTAATAGAATAGATAACCCTTAGATTAAAATCGAATGTAAAACGGACAGATCACATGACTTTGCACGATTTCATGTTTCACATGAGAACAATAGCGAGTCGATGCCACATTGGATTTTTTTTTATTTAATATACACTTGCCTTGAAAGTCTGTAAATTTGGTATCAAAATGTAAGAGGTCGCTCTTAAAGTAAAGTATTTTCTTCATACTACGACGAACAAGTATTTTGGAAGGTCGATAAAATTTGGCAAAAAGTTCTTTAAGATGTTGATTAAAAAATACTACTCTATCATCATCATTTGGTTTTCTGTGACGTACATTTTTCAAGGTAGGTTTACAAGTTTACTTGAATATAATAGAACGCAGTCTTTTGCAACTGACGCTGAAAACTGGCAAAGTTTAAAAGAATTCCGTGTGGTCGACGAAAAAATAATGGACATAATTAACTGCTACGGGAAGAATTGACCTAATTTCACTGTCGAAAACCGGTCATGGTAAGGAGGCATTTGATCATGTACTATTCGTCATCTTTTAAGCTAACTTCCCCATTCCTTTTTCCTTTCTTATCCCTTGGGTACAATTTTTCTTTCAATCCAGACTAAGGTAATCAAAAACAACGCTAAGTGGATACGTAATGGATCGGCTTCACAGCTTTATTTTAGGGTAAATGATGATATACGATTTTCGATATTTTGGGGAAAAGGTGCATAAAACGGAATATTTAAAAAAATAAGGTTAGAATTGCTCATTGAATTTTCTACAAAACGCTCTTAGCTTCTGATCGATGCAGATATCCTTACGTGAAATGGTACAGAAAATGAGGTTCGCGTTTGTATGTTATATTACATTAAATAAAATTTTCATAAGCTTTGTTAACTTCAACCCTAATGAGCCTTGGTAAGATAATAGAAATGTCGTGAACTGGTCGTGGCTGAACTGCATATGTATTTTTACGAAGGTCAATTTCATGGAGGTGATTGAGATGAGAATCAATATTTTTCCACTCGCAATCAGTTTACTACGAGATAGTTGCACATTGAGGAAGCTATGAAGATGTTTCTAAAACACAAGAAAAAAAACTATCCAAAGTGTAAGCCGAAGCTTCGATATTGACTTTTATTATAGATTATTCTAAAATAGTCGAAAATATACTAAATTTATATTTTTATTATACTACACAATGGTCTCTCTGGTTGAGAAGACTATTCTCCGCAACTGCACTCACAATAAGATACAGACAAACACATGTATTTTTGGAAACAATATATTTTTTTGTTTATAAATTTCAAATGCACAAAATGTAATAATTTTTCATACGTGCACGGAAAGACCAACTTTACTCCCTGCAGTAAGGAACCTTAATGAAATTTTACTTGCCTAGTGTGGAAACTCTTTTTTCCCTAGGGCGGAATGACTGTCAATCAGAGGAGGCTGCGAGTTGATACAATCATGAATTCTAACTTCGATAAACTTAGTCCAGCCGAGTAAGCATTGACTCCTATTCTTTTCGAGAACAGGTTCGCCGATTTTTTCGTAGGTAGATTTGACCTCAACCGATGAGCCCTTGATTTTGCCGCCATATCAATTTAACAGCTGATTGTTTGTAAAAATGGTGAAAAAAAAAAATCAAATTTTTATTTTTAATTTTTTTTCTATCGACGAGAGGAAAAAATGTTTGATATAAAAGTAGTAGGTCTTAACCTCGTGTATATGAAAAAAAGTTTTTGATTCAAAAAATAATTCTTAGTTTAGCTGCAAAATGTAAAAAACCAGCCATTTTTTTTTTTCATTACAATCCAGTGTCCTTAATTATAAATTTAAACCTTCGAAACTCACATGTCGCGTGTGAAATTAGTGCTTCAAAAACCAGTCCAAAAATTATTCGATTATCTCGTACATTATGGCAACAAATAGTGATTTTCGAAAAAACTTTGGGTACCAATAGAATCCAACATAATGGGGTTACAGCGTCAAAAAAAATTTCTCGTAGTACTTACAGATATGGAGGTTACTAATGCGATTGAAAAACTTTTTTTTCCATCGAAAAAGGTCGAAAAAAAAGGAAAGAAAATTTTTCTTACTTAACAAATATGAGTATTGCTGAAATTATTCACTTACGAAAAACATTTTTTAATATTGTTATTTCTTTAGTTAATTCGATTTTTTTTTTCACCATTTTTACAAACAATCAGCTGTTAAATTGATATGGCGGCAAAATCAAGGGCTCATTGGGCAGAAGGTTCAGATCTCTCGGCAGAGTTTACTGCCCTCATCAACTACTTTACCTCGATGCATCGCGGGCGTAGGAAGATACACTTCGAAAGCGCAATCAGGTCGGACAGCAAGCTCCGCGCTCATGAGCGAAAATCTACTTTCCTCCCTTGGTGCACAATACAATTTTTGTAACACCTACACGAGGAGTTCGCTTTCGTGCGCTGAGGCGAACTGTCAAGTAATGTTGATTACGATACAGTTTTCTTTAGGTAATGTTCACTACCTAACAGATATGTCGGAAAAAAATCTTTATAAATTGCATCTACAAATTGGTTTTGTGAAAAAAGCAACAAAATTTCTCTGAGAATACTCAATCTTTCTGTAGGCATGATTTTCCCGAGGGGTCCGTTACTGTGTAAAAATGACGTACTCCAATTACAATTACAGATGAATTACAAAAATTACAGGAATTACAAAGAGATTGGAAAGATTACAGTGATGTTACACAAATTACAAAATGATTACGAATATAACACAGAATACAAAAATTGCACGGATAACACGATGGTTGCTAAGATTACAACAAGTTGACATGCATACCATTAAATTTGTATAATATGCAGAGTTCAAAGGGGTTACAAAAGATTACAAGGGTGAAAAAAAAAAATTACAAGCATTATAAAGGTGAGATCCTGAAATCGAGATGATTACAATGATTAACATTATTATTAAGGTTATAAGTAATTCCAGAATTGTACAGACATCATGAAGAATAGAGGGGTCATTAAGGATAAAAAAAGATTACAATGGCCTACCAAAGGTTCCCGTTAACAGTGTTACATTCAAGACGCTGCCGCGCAGTACCAATGATAAAAATCGGACCAAATAAATTGTGAGTATTTTTTGTAATATTACACTTAGCTATCTAAAATCGTAGTCTGTATCTTTACTAACTCATGCTTCGATGATCTTAAATATTTGAATAACGTATCGTGGTCCAAATATTTTTAATTTTGTTTTTCTAAAATACGTGGTCGGTGGTTATTAACCCCTTGAGCGTCAGTGACACACATGTGGGCAGAAAAAAGTCGTGCCACTTTTGTGTCATGACACATGTGGGAATTTGAAAAAAATACTGTTTATCCTGCATCGATTTTACTGTAGTTTGGTAAATCAACGTTTTCGACGTCGCTGAATCCGAATCTGGAATCGGATTTCTAAAATTCAAGCTGGCGGATCCAATATCGCGGACGCTAATTCGAAAAAATAGTTTGATTTCGACAAAAATGAGTATGTCAGAGTTTCGAGCTCGCTGAATCTGAATCTGAAATGGGCTTTCCGAAATTCAAAATGCCAGATCTAATATAACAGACGCAAATTCGAAAACTAGTTTTATTCCGACGAATGTCAGTATCTTGAAGTTTTTCAGGTCGCTGAATCTGAATCTGAAATCAGATTTGTAAAATTTAAAATGGTGGGTTCAATATGGCGGACGAGAAGTTCAAATTTCATCAAATCCGGTCAAAAAATTTTGCCCAGGGGTTTTCGGGATCGCTGGTTACGAATCTGAAATCAGATTTGGAAAATTCAAGATGGCGAATCCATTTGGCTGACAAAGAGCTCAAATTTGATCGAATCCAGTTGAAAAAGTTTTGGTCCGCCGTATTGGATCCGCCATTTTGAATTTTGAAAATCTAAATTCAGATTTGGATTTAGCTACCCCAAAAATGCTCGAAAATCTCATTTTCGCCTGACACTCAAGGGGAACTAAATTTAACTATAAGCTTTATTATCCTCTTACTTCGTATATCACAGTTTTTTTTTTATAATGCATTTTACATTGTTTTCAAGATGTTACGAATGTAAATAACTAGTATGCATGTTCATTACTAATCGATTGATCGTCATTCTTGATGCCTCGATCTCGATGCCTTCTAAACGAGCGTCGTGGTCAGAAAACGACCTGGTGTCAACTGTCCGAGCAATTAACCCGTTCACTTTAAAATGAAAATGTTGACTCGAAATGCCTTTATTTGAGTGAAGAAACACTTTTTGAATGATTTCGAGATGTTTTGGACTTGTTTCAGAAATTGATTTTTTTTTTTCAAAATTTATGTTTTTCTCGCAAATTTACAAACTAAATAGCGGGGAGCGATATGACAGGAAATTTTACCCTTATTTCATGTACTTGACAATTATTTTTTTTGAGAATTTTAAATCTAATTGATACATTCATGTGATTATTGATATCAGATACCAGATATATTACGTACAGTTTGATTACTTAAGTATGTTAAAGCTATAGGCCTTATTATTCTACCATAGTGAAATAAGGCCTACAGGCAAAGTTTTTAAAAATGTTTAATTTCGTTTCTGTTTATGATAAAATTTACCATTTTTCGTTTATATCTTATAAAAACTGTACTTGAATATTGAGTATTATCAAGACCCGTTGATTAAATTGGATATTTTTTATTTCATTTCAAATATCCCTTAGTTAGGCCTTTTTACCCGCAGGTACTTTGTTTGAGATTGCTTGATCGTCTGAGCAGCTGCTAACACTTTTTAGGGACTCTTCTGCAGTTCCCGAAACTTCCGAATTATAAGTGTTGGGATTATGGATGTTGGTGTGATTAATTTTAATCAAATAATCAAAGCTTTATTTTAGGAAGATTGTTCTTTTTATTCAAAATAGAGTGTCGAAGGTATGTCTTTCTCAACTGAAGGATCAGAGTGAACTGGCAGAGTGAACTGGCTCCTTGGAGCCATACCACTGCAGCTGTATTGTTAAAAATATATATTTCAAGGGTCTATACCATGTGCAAAATTATACCTGGTTATATGGCTCTGTTCGAGTGCTCCCATCCTTACTTCCAGAAAATCATAAAAGCAATCGCTACAGGGCTGACAATGTGTTTACCAGATGTTGCAAAAAGTGAAAACTTTCACTTTTAAAACAAATAGACACAACTTAAATATGAGAAATATAATATCACAAAAGAGAGAAACTTTTGTAGACGAACTCAATATTTCAACAATAAGTATAAATACGATCAATGTCTGTGCGTGTAGTTATTTTTGCTTATCCTCAAATAGTCCAAATAAGCGGCTCTGAAAGTTCTGCTACAAAAAAAGTTGGCGGGTAATCGGACTTCATAAGCTTTTCGCATTTTTTCATTACTATGTTTGTTTTTAACGTGAGATATCAGCTACCCATTTATAAGATTCTTGTTTTCGAGATGGGCTAGGTTTTTGAAGTGAAACTCCACCACTTTCACGACCAACTACCGCTTAACTGCTTACCCAGTGAACACATGACCTCCATATGACGTCATAGATAGGTCACATAGAGATCATCGACTTTTTACATAGATATGACATAAAAATGACTTTATTGATGACTCTGATATGATGTCATGTAGTATGACATCATTATGACATAGTGCTGACATAAAATTTGACTTTTATATGACGTCATGATTGTGACTTAAATATTACGTAAATATTATGTCTTATCCCTATCATATGTGTGACGTCACATCAAAGTCATAAATTTATATATTATTTACGTAAGAAATAAATCATACAATTACATAAATTACAAGTCATATTCTGACGTCAAAAGGATATCATAATACCGTCATATTCTTACGTAAGAAACAACTCATACTTTTACGTAAAATTGATGTGCGATGAACGTCATACTTAAGCATCAGCTTCCGGTCATTCTTTTACATACGAGTGACATAATACTAATGTCACGACGGTATAAAAAAAAACGATTAACGATACTTTTCTATTTATGTTCTATGTTGTATCATGTATTGATTTAATAATTCATAAGTGGAATTTCATATGACATTTCTTAATTTTTACTTTTATATTTAGTGTCCAAATTTAACTTACCGCAAATTCTCTTTAAATGCAAACATTAAATATATTTTTAACATTGAAAATATTAGGATATTGTCATAAATAAAATATATAAACTAATTTCAAAATTAATTATTATATTGTAATAGAGGTACAGTAACAAAATAATCACTATTTATAAATGAAAAATATAAACATTTTGACTTTACAAGTTCTGTTGTAACAGTTATATTATTATAAGCATTCTTAAATACTTTTTATCAGTATGACATCAGAGTTATGTCATCGAGACGTCAGGTAAGTTATAATATCAGGTAAGTACTTTTAAGTCATCTTGACGTCAGCTAAATAACAAGTACGTCAGCTGGACGTCATATTTTTGTAAGCTTCCGGTACCGACTTTACTTCTCTATGACATCAGAGTTATGTCATTTTGACGTCAGTTAAGTCATAATGATGTCAATTGAAGGTCATATTTACGTCATTTATCTTACGTAAGAATCTTACGTCAGGAAGTGGGAAATTATGAGTCATATGTGACTCATATATGACTCACATCTTACGTAAATCATGACGTGACATGACGTCATTCTGACATCAGTTTGACATAATTGTGTTCACTGGGTAGGTACCACAAAGCAAACCCTAACTTTCGTGAAAGTCGGCGCCTATGCATAGAAAATATTACACAAAATTACGAGGCACATCGACACAAAAAAGCGAATAAACTTTTGAATTCTCATCACATCAGAGGTTTGATCAATTCTTTGTAATGGTGTGAGCGAAAGACACGTTCGAGTGGGTTTAAAATATATCGTTGCAGCTCTCACTTCAGAAGTTGCAGAAGTCTTCGTAATTGCTCCATCAGTGTTTCGCAACCGATCATCGTAAAAAATTCTGACGTTGTACAGGAGTAACCTGCGGAACCCGATAACCATAAAAAGGCAAAAAAAAAAAAAAGACTGACCATCGTTAGCAGACTGTCAAACGAGGAATACCCTAGTCTGAACGATTCTGCACCGTCGAACCCTCGTCAGAGTCTCACTCTCACCGGCATGTCACCCATTAGCCCAGCTTCAAATCCCTAAAACTGTTTTCAGTTAATCCCAACGTGAATTTTTTTCGCGTCTCACTGCCAGCAGACACGATGTTCGTCTGTTGAGTTTAATTCGTTGCGCAGCATGAAATGGAATTTGAAACATCGGGTGTGTTTAGGAGGCCAGGAGAGCTGATTTTTTTTAATATCCACAAAACTCATGTGAATATTTTTCTTACACAACCTTGATCACGGGGGTTTGTAAAATTTCATGATTGATGTCGATTGTTTGAGCTTCATAATCTGTAATTTACATAAGACTTCAATTACAAGTGACATCAAGACATTGGTGAATAGAAAAGTCATTTTTCAAACAAGTCACTCATCGTATGGATTTCGGAGAAGCGTTGGTCCGATTGAGCGTTTTGGAATCATTTCTTTCAGAAGACATGCCCTTTTCGTTTCAACGTCGATAATTTTTTTCTAAATTCCTGTATCTGTGTTATTAGCAAATAAAAAAGCTCGACACTTTTTGTTTTTTTAAGATATTCCAGGAAATAAATGAAATTGAAAAAATTCTCTCGTCGAAAGCAAAAATTCCACGACGTCTCAACAAAATGACTTCCAAAAAAAAAAAAAAAATCAACCCGACCAACGATGCTTCGAAATCCTTACGGCAGTAACGAAGTGATTGAATTTATTCGAAAAGTCACTCACCAATGCCTTGCTCTTATTTGCCATTGGAATTTGATGGAAATTAGAGCTCCTGAAGCCTAAAAAACGCCATCAACCATTGATACTCACAAATCTACAGGACCGAGAGTAAATTGAATAAAAAAAAAATAAAGTTAAATAGCGACTATTGATGTCTGAAGGCCTCAAGCACGCGGACGGTCATTATACCATGCGAGTTGGAATTGCTCTCTTTGAAACAGTGAAGAGCGTTTCAAGGAGCCGGGAATTAGCCGTTCGCGAGATCAAAGCAGTCCGATTAGATTTTGCGGATATATTTCAACAATTCGTGGCCGGGATATATAGATTCGCAAAGTGGCAAAAAGATGGTCCAAGAGGTTTGATAGGCGTTGCAGCCAGGTCTTAAGCGACACGGCATTAATTTTCGGGGGATGGAAATTAACCACCCCCGGCATCGACGTAGGCACATCTTGAGCGCTAACAAACCTTGGATAACCTTCAACCGCGAGCATTCAGCCTCGCAATAGGTTGCCCGAAACGGCGGAAAACCGAGGATCCAATCTCTACAGTAAACAAATTATTAGTAATTTGTTGACCTAGCTACTCGGGCGTGTAACTTGTATATTATGTTGGGAATCTTGTGTCATGAGTTAGCGTCGCGTCTTATACCGTGTAGTCGTGTTGTACTTATCTCTGCTCCACAATCCTTCATTACGATGTTCATAATTCGACAATTATCGTCACCCGTTAATCCACGCGAATCCCCCCTTCAGTTTGCTTCACTATAATTAACAGCCTTTGAGAGTAGGTATACAATTACCTAATTGGCACGTACTAGGCAATCTTCCAAACTCATGGTTCTTAAGGGTAAATTCGCTCCATCGCCTGAATCAAACGTTACAAAGAGAGAAAAAAAAATTGGTTAAAAAATCTCTCGCCGAAAACTATTTGCACCAATAATGGTGGACACGGATTAAAAATCATCCCCTGCTATGTGGGACAGACATTAATCCGAGAAATTTCAAATGTATAACACCAGCCAAGATATCGTTGTCAGTAATTTGAGAAAAAGTTTTGTAGGAATTGGAACGTTGACGATTTTTATCCGATTCTGATGTTTTGAGATTAGTTTGCTTGTTGATCAGATCCCCACAAATTGTTGAGAAAAAAAAAAAACATCGATACTTTTTACGTCATATATAGTATACGGTTAAAACGCACAAATGTGGCTGCTGATGAAAACCCTTTCTGAACAGTTTTTTCAAGCGGTTTTTGGAGATCTCTTTAGTGAAATAATAATCCCAAAAACATCAGAATCGGATAAAAAAAAACACCAAAGTTTCATTATTTTTGACACTCTATAATTATAATTATAAGACCTTTTTATTATAATTTTATGCATGATTAATAATTAAAATACTTTTTCTTAAATTATCGATAACTTACGTTGTGAGAATTTGCCGACAATCACATACATTTCTGGTACATAGTAAGGACGTTGTTTTAATCGCCTTCACTATTATTGGTGTAAATAACATTACCGAAAACTTTTCTTTCAAACGGTGAGGTTCATTCTTTCTTAGGGGTGCCTTGGTCGAAATTACCGATCCCCAGAACATTTTCGAGTATTGCATCTAAATCGTTTGTCCCTGCGTCCTTGGATGTTTCTTGAGGAATAGATTCCGATGGAAGCATAAAATCGACCGAAATCGAAATGCATGTAGAATCGCGTTCTGATGCCCTGTTTTTGATAAATGCTTAAGCTATAATTATAATTAGGCTCAGATTTTAATCGACATAAGTGACGCGCTCATTTTACGATTCACACGACGTGAAATTCGTTGATTTTGATTTATTTTATACATTCATGGAAATCTATTTCTCAAGATACGTCCAAGGACGCAGGGCAAACAATTTGGATGCATCGTTACGGAGATATTCGATCGGTAATTTTAACCAGGACACCCGATTAAGTGCACTGAAATAATCGCAGTGTCACGATTCCATGTTTTGAGAAAACTGATATCCATTTAATACGCTCTAAATTCACTAGAACAACAATTTGCATGCAGGCTTTCATATGTGTGCCAGCGTTACCTCAATTAATTAGCACAAGAAGAACCAAAATAATCAGCTTTCGATTTTTCCGAGTGACCAATTTAAATTTTCATAAAATCACGAGCGTTCTAATATTTGCACCTGCAGATTAAATAATTTGCTAAAACTCGCAATACCTTGTACAGATTATGTCATTCTATAATAGTAATAAGAATATTAGTTATGGTCACAATTCTACACATGGGATATCAAGAAATGTCTACATTGGAAGAACATCGATAAGAAATCGTGAAATTTACGTTGTTGGTTCAAAACAAGGATGGCATTTCTTCCAGAATTCACGGACTTGGAGGAATTTTTTCTACCTTATTTTCATAAAGTACGGAAAATTTCGCGTTGCTAATACCAAACCCTGTAGAATGGAGTTCTCACGGGATTGTTCGCCATCGCAATTTGAATAATCTTATTTAAACCATTTATTTCTCCGTTGAAGAGTTTTTGCATACCTCAAGGCGTTTCCAAGATATTTTGTACCTATAGCACTTTGAGGAGGTTGGTTGACCGAAAGTCGATACTTTTTACAAATTTTATTACTAGATAGTATATACATTAAGTATTTATTAAATTTTTATATTCATAACGCGTGAAGATCTATTTAAAAAGAAAAAAATAGAAAACATTGGGACCATAAACAAAAACTCAGATATCAAGACTTCGTTTCAAACAGCTTCAAAATGGTTCACAGTCAAGTAAATTCTATTGATTTTACTTAACAATGGCATTCAAAAGATTATTTTCCACAGTCACTTTCAACAGATTTTCTTCTTTTTAGTACTAACGATAAGTATCATAATTAATATCGACGGAATGTCGTACAATTAAATGCTTAACGATGCCAAATCATGAAAAAAGAGATTCAGTAAATTTGCTTGAAATACTCTTTTAAATAAAATGAGCCATCATTAAGTAAAATTGAACGACTTTATAACCAGAGTCTCAACCATTTTGAAACGATTTAAGCTATTATATTTAAGATAAGCTTTTGTTTGTAATTCAAATATTTTCTATTTTTGTTCGTTTGAAGAGCTCGTCACAGGTTACGAATATATTCATTTGAAAATTACTCGATGTATGGACGATCTCGTAATAAAATTTTTGAAACACATTTGGTTTTGGCTAACGAACCACTCTAAACCTCCTCATCTTGATATAACATGAAAAACTTTTCTTTTTTTTTTTTGTCAACTTTACCACAACACTGATTCCAAATACTCGAGTTCACACTCATCCCTGATTTCTCCCTTCCTACGCAAATGTATGAGATCAAGAACCTGGCAGGCGTTCGGCTACTCACCTATACTGTCGTCCGTGAAGGAGATCCTGGGGGTCAAGAGTTTGGCGTAGTGCGACGTTGTGCTTCCACGTTTTCCGGAAACAGGGTCAGCCGACGTAGCGAATACGCCTCCCGAGGCAGCGGCTGCGATAGTAAGAAAGAAATATAGAGCTTCACCCTCGAAAATTCTATCAATCGCAATATCAAGGCGAAATAAATGATCGTCGACGGTGGCATGGGGATCATTTTCACGATACTTGTCAGCGATGATTAACGATCGCTTGGCTTCGTGCTTCAGAAAATATACAATAGCGGCTGTTCGCTAGACTGTTTCACATTATTGCAATATGTGTAGACCTTTTTTTCCCCTCTTTTCTGTCAGTCCGTGTCTAATTTTTGCCAAACTAAAATTTCTTCCGTAGTATAGAATTCTTCGCTCAACTCTAAAAGGTTCTTAATCCCATGTTACTCTTCCCGTTTAAACGTGAAGTATCAAAACGTAAACTCATTTCACGTCCTACCACGATTTGACAGTTCGATCGATTTCGTTTTAATATGAATAATAAAAAGTTCGTTTTCGTCAACCTTAAGAGGTCGGCTTCGGTTCCCCATTACGACCAAAGGATCCAAAGAGTCAAATTTTGCTAATATTTGGTTCCTCGCTGCCCTGGCGTAAAAAAAACGGTCAGCAGTTTTGCAGTTGATTAAATCGTCCACACAATTACGTCCGTATAAGAGACGGTAGGTACTCATGATTATCTTGGAAAATTCTCTGAAGAAACTGGAAGAAATTTATGTCTCTTTACGTGTTAATAGAATGTAACAAAGTCACGTATTGTGAGGCAACCATTAAGACTTGAGCTGGAAATTCTGTACTTCGGGTGGGTTTTTTACGGCAACAAACTACTGTTTAGATCTTGTTTCAGCTAAGAAATAGTATTATACGTGTGGCTTATTGGCTATTGCAGATGTCGTAAAATAAAGACGAACAAGAGGGTGTCGTTGAGTTCAGTTTATAGACGGTAATTGTTGCGAAACCGAGGAAATCTTTAAATACTTTCAAGAATTAAAGAAAAGATTTTTATAGCACCGACCATCACAAATTTTCGCTTAACTCTTTATTTAATTTTGCCGTCTTTATATGTATGCACTAGAAAATTCTTACGAAAATATTAGGATCTATGAAAGTTTTATTCTAGAGAAATAAATTATTCATGCAAAAAGCCTAGTCATAGGTTCTTTTAACAAAAATTTTTTCTTGTTTACATTCTCTTCGAGGACGACGCGACGTCGCGAGAATATTTAGGGAGGCATAAGCCTCCAAAAGTTAACCGGAAACTGCGTAAAATCATGTTATTTGAATAGATAAAGTCAATTTTCAATCTGGTGAAAATTTTTTGTTGAAAATTTGAATAATTTAGAATAAACACTCGCATCATATTTGTTTTCGAAACTCTGCGTTCAAACGATGAGAAATGGCTTATCGAAGGATATGATATGGATATGGCATCAAAAGGATATCGATTTCGGCCATTGGTGCGAAATAATCCTTTGAGCGTAAATTTAGCTTACAAACATTTTTTAATGTGAAATGAACCTTGTTTAAGGAGCAGGTCGACTTTGAGCCATGTCAATTTTTTTTAAAAAAGCTGTATAACGGATCCCGTTAAGGAACACCCTTATCCCCATAGACCAGATTATATGCATTTGCATATTAATAGCCCATTTTTACTGGTTATTACATATTTCGCGTAAAATCTAGCGATGATGCATATTTTCGCTATATTTGCAAAGCATTTAACGATTCTAATATAAAAAAAAAAAAAATACATACACAGCTGCGATTAGCACTCATTTTTCGCACATACCTGCGAGTCTTAAAAAGCTTAATTGAAACTCAAGGTTTGGCGTTGACTGATTCTATTCAGTTAATGAATAAGATCCGCCAAGTGAACTCCGCATTGTCAGAAGTATTTCAGCGTAAACTTAAAGAACAGTTTGAAAACATTTTGAACGGTAACTCAAACCTTGAAACTTTGTGTAAAATTAATAGTTTTAGTAATGGGACGGGTGAACTTTTGCTAGAAAAAATAAGTGCCAACACAGCACACGAGTTCAAATACTGCCCATTTACCTCAGTGAATGTGGAACGCTCCTTTTCCATTTACAAAAATTTAGTTAAAGTTATCGAAGACGCAATCTTACTACCGAACATTTGGAACAGTACCTGATTGTTTACGTCGACAAAAGTAACAAAATGTTAAGTAATTGTTGATTATCGAGTTTACTCACTGATTTCATGCTGATTTGAAGTTAAAAAAAAAATCTATTTTTTAATTGTTCAATATGGCATATTTTGACACTTTTCATGCATATTTCAAGCTTTTTATGCTGCATATAATCCGGTCTCTACTTATCACCATAGGTGACGAGAAGTAAAAAACAACGGGGGGTGGCTCTACCGGAACCAACAATTTGTTCACGTTCGCGTATTGTATAGGTATGTAACTTGTTTCCTGCTTTAGCAAATCGTCAAATTGAATGTGCCAGGCATTGAATACGTGATCAACGTTCCGTCGCCCCACGGCCAAGCCAACGTCCGAGAAAATCACCCCCGCAGGAGGACGTTCACCCGTCGTCAATCGAGACACACAACGTGACATTCGGGCGCCACTCTCGACGACTTGCCTGAGCTGCGTCTGCAAGTGAAAAGGCTGGGATGGGTGGGATATTGAATGTCAGGCAAGGTGACGTGTCTGATCAGGATATGGAAGGCGAGAAGCTTTTTCGACTCGTTTTTTGCCCCACTCATTTTCAGATATGTAATTAAGGATGTTCCAGTTGTACAGTCTGGTAGAAATAATTTTCAATCCAAGTAAGTAGGAATTAAACACTGAACAAGTACAGCTCAAGTGGATCAAGATGAATTGGGTCGAAACAATGCACCCGCAATTCGGAGAGACAAGATAAACCAACGGATTTGCACGGAAGGCGGTCATTTGTCAGAAGCTTTTGAAATACAACAATGTTCCCTCTTTTTATTAAGTGACAAACTCATACCATATTTTGTACGTACATCCAATTTTAATAAATCATAGCTCATATTGTTTGTGAATGAATGGTCTGAATTCACTGGAACCTCGATTCCTTTTGAGCACTTCAATTTACTGAAAATACAAGTTGTGTAAAATCAATAGAAGATTCGTTTAATAGATTCAGGCTTAGGTTCAAAAGAAATTCATGTTATCAAATATCGATATCAGATGATTTTCGTGGATGTCATTGGCGAACTAAATGAACTGTTATTCATCGTAATTGGACAAACTACAAGAATTTAGCATGAACAAAAAGCACTTGAGAGTCTAACCCAGCTCAGATTATTAGTTATTCAATTTCCCTTTTATTCACCAATTGAACAGTTTTCCAATTATCAATTACAGCTGTAATTAATATATTTCTGATAAATTACAATTGTAACTGGAGTGGCATATTTTTTTTTTTATTATAGTTTGTTATCATTTGATTGTATGAAACAAATGCCCAACACTGCACCTGACAGACAGTTAGCTTTTCTATAAATAAGTATCAATTCTCTGTTTATTTTTTCTCGAAAACAGCGCGACGTTGGGTTTGGGCTGGCTGGGAAATAGAAGACAAGGTAAACACACTGGAACCTAAGAAGCTCCCGAAAATCCCTCCGACAGTTGTTCACTCATGCATTGCCGTACCATGATAACGGGCGTCGATTTGAGCCTGTAGAATATTGAGCCCCGGAGCAACGATCGCCGGTAGAGTCCTGGACCGCAGTAACGGAGCTGGACGTCCTCCAGGACCCCGCCCCGTTCTCGGTTCTGGTTTGCATTCCTGGGCAGGCGGGGCACTGAAAACAGATAACGAATATTTATCAATTGTTAAGTGTTACGAATGAGCGATGTAACGCGTGATATTGATATATTGTCGTTTTCGGACGATGGGTGTTTTCCAAAAGGTGGATAAAAAATTTACGGAATATTTGGTGTTTTCGAAATTGTTCATCCAATCAAGATTAAGAAACCCCGGACAACTTACGGAATGTCTGATGATTTCGAAATTGTTTGTTCAGTCAAGGTTGAAGGAGTCGTCTAGTGTGAAGGCTGTTTCTTTAAAGGGTTGTTGGGTATTTTTTTTTAAAGATAAAATATTGAAATAAAATTTCTCATAATTTTTAAGTTATATTTATTAACACTTAAACAAACTTTGTACATTTTTCGGAGACGAAATATTGAATACAACCTAATGTAATACTGCTCGATAAGAATGTGATTAAAAAAAAGTATAGACATGATATAGATCTCAAAAAGCACTAGACCGATCCTGCTCAAATTTTACGGCATTTTTATTATGCCTATACCCATCGCGTGAACTAGGATAATCATGATTGCGTTGGTAGTTTTTGTTTTACGAAAAAAAATTTGAAATTTACATCTTGTTCCCATTTGTTTAGCTCGTGAAGCAAAAACTACCAAAGCAATCACGAATATCTCGGTTCATGCGACAGGTATAAGTATAATAAAGATGCTATAAAAATTTCAGCTGAATCGCTCTAGTGCCTTTTGAGATATCATGTCTACACTTTTTTTGACTTACATTCTTATCGGGCAGTATACATTAGGTTATATTCAATATTTGGTCTCCGAAATTCACAAAGTTTGTTCAAATGTCAATAAATATATTGCGAAAATTATGAGAACTTTTAGTTCAATGTTTGTCTTAAAAAAAATACCCGAAAAACCTATAAAAACCAGCCTTTCCACTAGACGACCTCCTTAAGACACACCGGACAACTTTATTGAGAAAGTATAGGTACACTTGACGTGCTGTATTCTGACCGATTCAGGGTCACGCGTACTTAGCTCAAACACGAAATCGAACGAGAACTGTCTAACCTGTTCACAAATTGGTCGGTAACATCGTGTATCAGCTGCCAGTGCATGTGTTACCGACGTATCATACGGTTCTCATCGGTTTTCGTATTTTCGCCAAATACGGGTGCCCCTAATGCGGTCAGAACCCAACATGTTAAGTATAAGTACAAATTACCAACATGCGAATAGTGATCGCATCGAATCGAAGAGTGAAATTCAATTCAGAAGTCGAATCGAAGTTTTGGGAATATTTTGAATTATTTGAATTACTCTTTAAGAATCTCAAATTCTTCATTTTCTCTTTCCTTTTCGGAATGTACTGGCGAATTCATTTTTTTACAAGAAATTTAATACAAATTTAAAAAATTAATAAGCAGGTTTTTTAAGTTGAAAGACCAATGAATTCTGTTGAGAATAATATATCACTGTATTGTTCAGCCTGACAAGTGATGTGCTGGCATCTATAGGCACTTATAACCATTGCACGCATCACGTGGTACACTTGGAGACAATGAATCTGAGACGGCTAATTTTTTGCATTAGACAGTTATGTTGGCAACACAGAGAAACTTACAGCGCCATAGTCGGCCGAGCGTGAAACAAACTCAATCTCAATAAACACAACATAACCCATGACCGTCGAATCTAACCTCAAAATTGACGTGTCAACACGTCATCCAACAAGTCATTATCCCCGCGGTATTCTGAGGTTAGATTCGACCAAAATTGACCGTCATAAACTAGCTGCCAAAAGGTCTGTTGGGGAGGAAGAAGAAGAATTTAGAAAAGAATGAAAACGCTCCTTTGAGTCATCAAATTAGCTGCCAAAAATACGATCAATAGCACCTCAATCAACACAAATCAACGTACACGTTAGTTACCCTGACATGAATCATCTTGTCTTTTTTATTTTTCATCAGCCACTCAATATTTATGGCTTATATTCCATAAATTATATAATTATGCCATCCTGATTTTCGAAATTCTCGGTATTGGTTTGTGATATTGTTATTATGTATGTCGTTTCGACGATGTATATTTTTCATTCATATTTCTCTATCAATGACAGGTATCCGATGAAAAGGTTTTCTGAATACTTGTACATGATATATATCTAGATTTTGGAGAGATACTTTCTTCGGAATAACTCTATCAAAATAAATTATTTTTATCAGTTCTACAGGAGTAATTTAGTAAATTCATGTTTACTTCGTTCGTATGAAGATGCAGACTTTGAGAATGTTATGACAAGCTCAGAAAAAAATGCCTGGAATTCCCTACGGACCGTTGTTTCCAAATTTTTCGGCAATGTGAAAGATGCTAATTATAAAAATGTTCCCCAAGAAATGTTAAGCAACTGTAAAAACTTATCGTGTAATATGAGTCTGAAAGTTCACTTTATATTAGATCAGCGCTAGTTTTTATATTATTGTAGTATTGAAAGGGAGGGGGATGGTTTCTGATATAATCCTGATTTTATTTCTAATTCTGTATCCTCAAACATGGAAAAATTAGGGCAACAAAATAAAAATATTGTTTGATGAGCTGTGCAGTATTTTTTTGATAAACCTAAGATATTAGTGAAATATCGAATTTTTCATCTAAATATTACTTCTTTAAGTCATATATGAAAATGTCGACAAAATAAATAACTAGAGGTAATTTCGGAAAACTGCGTTTACATCAGGTAGTTATATTTCATTTAACTCGTAGTTTGCACCTATTTGCCATTTACACAGTATAAGTTGAATCTGCTGAATGTGACGTGGAGTATATCATATGAATGTCGTTTTGTATAACATTCAGGAATAATAACACTGAATGAACTTTAAAATTCACACAGTGAAAGATCTTTCAGAAAAAAAAGAAACGCAAATCTGTGTTGTTCGTTTTATTTTAAGAAAATTTCTTCAACGTTTCTCTAATTATTTTGATGTTCTTATATTGACTTTTTTAAAATGAAATTCGCGGCGTCTTTTTGAAAGCACGTATAATTTTATTTGAATTGCATCACTTCCCCTAATTAAATTGTAGCTATCATTCATAAGTTCTAAGAAAAGAAATTTCTGAAATCGATTTCAAATAAAAATAGTAAAGTAAAACGGTTACGATAGTTATAACATTTTACATTTAGTGACAAATCGACGGCCATAATAAAGGTTTATATTGCTGAAGCCATATTTTCGAAAAATTGATTGTTTCTGTTTGATATTTGGGTTCTCGGTTCCAACCCATTTTTTAACCGTCGGGTAATTGATAAGGCGTCTGATTAGCCTAGTATTTGCATATGAATGGTTTCATATTGCGGCAGTTGCTGACCATTGAAAGATATAAGAATTCGTTTTCAGTGAATATTCCCGAATCAGTAAAGCTCACAGCAAATATGTTTAAGCTCCTTTAATCACAGGCGTGAAAATCGCATTTATTACCTGCTTTCTCCGTATTCAGCTCGCGGTTTCCGTCAGAAAGTTAGAAGTTTCATTTCCTATGTTATAATGGAACCGCATATAGTAACTCTAAACGCCAAAAATTATTGATTGGAAAACTTTGAAGCCCTTGATTTCCATAACAGAACTTTACGAAAATAGCCCCTTCCGCAAGGGTTTCATCACCGCAATAACTCAAAAAAATGTGTGCCTTTGAGTATTTTGGAATATTTCCTGCCTTGAAAAATTAACTGATGTCAATCAAAATTAAGAGTATCTTAAAAGAAAAAATTGGTTTCTCGCCAATGCTGTGAGTTTTCAATTGTAATTGTAATTCAATGACGCATTCAGTTAACAATTACTTTAACGATTTACACAATATTATACGAATAAAATTCAATCATAAATTTGAGTCCTGTTATTAGATGAAATGGATATCATAAGAAAAAAATTAAAAAGACGTTTATTTGAGTTTGCTTTGTACTCATATCTGAATTACGAAAGTACATAATGGGTAGTTAAATTATTTTTAAATTGTTTATTACCAAAGTAATGTGTAATTGAATTTATTTGAATTACAAATTGCGAAAGTGAGTTATAATTTTTCAAAATGACGAATTATAAAAGCTAATAGTAATTAAATCTGCTGAAATAACCCATTAGAAAAGTAATTTTCTATTAGAGGTTCTTTGTAATACAATTGGTATCCAACGCAATATAATAAAAATGCAAATGCAAAATGAATTAAGGCTGGTAAAATACAATTATGCGACAAGGCATGAGTTTCATCATCAAATAGCAATATCCACATTTTATTTGGTCCAGCTTCGACTCTTCTGTGCAAGACATTCCGCATAAAATTTTTCGCCTTATTTTAAGCGATTTACGTTCTTCGTCATTGGCTATGAGATTTGCAGTCCTTTAAGAATCGTAATGCTTGCACATGGGAAAAAAGGTGGTGCAGACGTTGGCTTTTGTTCGTGAAGGTTTCGCGAACAAAAGGCGTGTTACATAAAAGGTTGAAAGAAGCAGGAGTACAGCGGCACTGACCCTGTCTGACCTCACTCACTATCGGCGAGAACGACGCCTACACATGGGACTATGCCAGGAATAGCATGCCGTGACGGAAGTCTACTTTACAGATGGGCTTTCCGACGGTGTCTTTGAACCCACCGTAATGCTCTCGACAGATTATCACCTCACGATGACCCAAGGGGCTAATCACTATGCAAAGGTGGCGTACACCGACTGCGATTACATCGATTACACGAAGCCTACACAGATCGCAAGGAGATTACAAGGATTACAAAGAGATTACCAAAAGACTGCAAAGATTACACGAAGATTATATGTATTGCAAAGAGATTACAAACGATTACAAGAGATTGCAAAGATTATAAAAGATTGCAGAGTTTACACGACATTACATTGGATTACATCCCATGCGGAACACTTTATCTATTAGTGGTCCATACAGGATTCACAGCTCTGTAAAAGATCTATATCCGTAATGGATAATACACATCACAGATGTCCACAATATCCATGATTGGATTAAAGCTAGTGATGTCTGTTAATACCTGTGCGCATAAATGGAGCTACTATAGACAACCACCAGGCGGCGAATGGTAACTCTTCTCTCTCGCTACAAAAGAAAGCTCTAAGTTGTACAAAACCCTAGCAATTCGGTCACCTAGATTACTGTGAATTTCTCCATCTAACCATCTGCGAACTATACTAGTCTCTGACGGATATACACAGATTCTGAGTCACGTACCGTCTGACCCGCAAAATTATGATAAGGCAGCTTCGATTAATCGGAAAAGCGATTAACCGAAGTCGTCGATTACTCGATTAATTGCACTGCACTAGATCTTTACCTACTTGGTCGTTCTTGGGTGCCTAGTCTATGTTGCCTAGGCCTTGGACTTTTGGTTGGGGCAGAATAAAATGTACACATGACAGTTTCTGATATTTTTCATGTTACATAAACAGGAGTGGATGATATAAAAATAACGTCGATTGAAGGTAATGATTTCTTCTTCACGAAATCCATGATATCTCAAATGATGATCTATGTCAATATCTACTAGAGTTTTGGAAGACGTATGGAAAATGAACATTTGGATCTCTAATAGGTATCTATTATATATAGTTTAGGATAAAATGAATGTCTAATACAGGTATTGCGTATCCATTATGGACGTCCATGGTACGTTCATTGCAGGTAAATGTTCTCTGTGGGATGAAATTATATGACGTACAGTGAAGATCCTTGCCATAATGGTGACTTGTCTACGCAACATAAGTCCGATTCTATGTGTTCGTTTACGTGAGTGTAATGAAACAGGCATGAAATAACACTGCAAAAATTTAAAGAAATAAACTGATTAAAGAAAATTATTTCTTATTTTATTTAAATTTATCCACTGTACGTATACTTTTGTCCCTCACTGTATGTCCACCAGATTACAACAGTCATTAACCCCTTGCGATGACCCAATACCTGAAATCAACTGCAGGTGGCTGCAGACTGCTGTCTTGAATGAAATGGAACAGCACAGATGAAGAAAAGAATGAGAAAAAACAGTCGTTGTGAGGAAATCGTGTCACACATCCACACTCTATTGGTTGAATTCCTTTACGGGCTGAACTCGGCTGATGTTTGGTTTTCAACAGTTTACAGCATTGGCAGCTAAGAGTCGATGCGAATATTCATTGGGCTTCGCGTTTTATTACAAGTATCAGGTTCCATTGAGGATGAATCGTCTGAGTCAGAAGTCATAAAAACAGAAAAAGCTTTTTCCAAAATCCACAGTAATGTCATTTGCACCAATGATAATAATCATGAATGAAGCAACATTCCTGCAGCCGTGCGATCGACGTGAAGCTGAGTAAATCAAGATTCCTGGCAGGGAATCGCCGCCAAGTTACCTTACAGGCCAGAGCTAGCGAAGAATCTTTACCCAGTCTAACTAGTTCCTTATCTTCCTATGTATAAGCACGTCGCACAGTGGTCCCAAATCCCAAATCTTAGGACAAAAATAGAAGGTATCGTGTAATCGCTACAAAATACGATGCCCGGGGGTTTTCGAGGTCGCTGAACCCGAATCTGAAGTCAAATTTTAAAAAAACAAGATGGCGGCCCAAAAATGGCGGAAAAATTTCTTCAAAATTTAATTAATTTTCTCGAAATCTGGGACTCAGGGATTTTCGAGGTCGCTGAACACGAATCTATTTTAAGAGAACAGAAGAACATACTAATACATGTATGTGGGATATAGTAGATAGGTAAAGTATCGAAATAAACAATACAAATTCGAGTATATTCACTCATTTAATGAAAAATTACATTAAATACAAACATTTAATAAACAAATCTATTTTTTAAGTTGGGAAAATTAATCGCTATCTGTAGTCGCAGCACAACTATCGTCGTCACTATCGCTACAGTCACTAGATAAAACGTCTTCATTATTGTGAACACTAGCTGACTTTAACAACGCAACTGCTTCGCGTGATAAGGATTTGGTTGCCTTTGCTGGCAGCTTACGTAAACTGGAAATCAGAGGGTCGGACGAAACCAAAAGCCACGAGAAAACATCTTCCAAATTGTCCTTCCTACTACGTTTTCTGGAAAAATCTTGTCGGAATGATTTTATGTATTTATTACAAGCTTCCTGGGCTTCTTCTGACATCTGTCCTATTGGCAGCTTCGAAAATCGTAGTATTTTTGCTCCGTGAATTAACAGTTTGTGTACAGTAGTGGGCATATGGCACCAATCATATAATAGCACGAATCTACGGGCTGTAGCAAGAGCGTATTCTTCAAACTTCTGTACATTTATCTCAAAACCGCACGATATCACTTGTAAGATTACGTGGAATCTTTTTATTAGGTCCTCATCTTGTCCCGTAATAGATGCAGAAACGCTTAAATTTTGGAAAAAACGACGGGCGGTATTCCCGTCGTTTGTACTACCGAAACCTTGTTTTGGCTGATCAATTAAAAGGCCCAATTTTTCCCGGAAACCTTTTTGTATATTTTTTTTACGATCCTCGATGCTTTTCTTATTCGAGGACCACTTTCCAATTTCTAATTTATACGAAATATGTAAAAGGTACTCAAAAAACCGAATCCAGGCGTGCAGGGAAGATATTCCGTACTGTAAATGATCTTCGTTTATCTTTTTATTCAACATCTTGTCGATGTCGTTGAACTCTTTTGATCTACTGCCGCAAAGATAGCATCGTTGAGAAGATGTAGTAGATGTGATTGCGTTACAAACTTTTCCATCGACCATTGTTAACGCTAATTTGTAGATCACATTAATTTCTTTTCCATTAACAATCGTATGAAAAGATTGGAGCTGATTTATTTGTTCTTGGATACCGCTTACTTCAGCTCGCGTTCCTTCCGCAGTCTCTTTTAAGAACTCGATTTTTATCGGTCTACAAAATCGAGAGGATGAGGGTTGCGGATTTTGCCGAATAATTATGTCTTGTTGTTTACCTCATCAACAAACATGAGCTGCAGTGGCACAAGTGAAGTAAAAAAAATGGTCGCATCCGATTTACCTCTATCGTCATTGCTAAATTTTTGTTTAAAAGTGCTTTGCCCGGATGTCCAGTCGCATCCCCATTTGCAAATCAAATTCATTTCAGAAATTTTATCGGATGAGAGGCAAGTCAAAACGTCTTCTTGCACTGACAATATGCGGTTCGCTGTGTGATCCAACAGTGCTTGAAGCTTCACTTCTGCCCTACTTTCAGTTATGGTTATATCATCTTTAGGCGAATAACATTTTTTTTTGGCCTGCAGCACACATTTGTAAGATGGATATATTTTCGAGTTAAGTGCTAGCGCCCCGGAACGTATTCCCTGATACATATGTTTGGACATATGATACTCAATCATTAGAGACAGAGCAGCATCATCGGAATAACAATCTGCTGAAACAGTACGTAACGATTGCCTGCATTTTAAAGCACTAGTAGGACTACCCACGGTGACATCTTGCATTACTTTTGCGGCATCCAATTTTCCTTCAGCTCGAATATTCATCTGAGTGGCAAGCTCTTCGGTTCTGGACTGGTTACGTATATTTCCGATTTCTCTTCTTTTCGTCCGTTCGCCCGAGTTTTCAAAGCTTTTCGTAGGGCGACCACGAACGCGAACTGCAGGTGATTCTTCTTTTTCTATAGAGTTCCCGACCTCATTATTCTCGAAGACGACGAATGTGCTCAACCAATCAGTATTTTTTGGAAGAAACACAGCCTCTGTCCTCCTAGCTTTTTGCCACTTCGTTCGCATGTAGTGCAATAATTGACGAATCGTTTGTTTATCAGTCTTTGATAACGTGTACGAGCAGCATAGTTCTTGAGACAAACGATTCTCGATGACTTCATGAGCTTCCTTTGCATTGTCGTTCAAATGCTTCTTAATTCGCTTCTTCTAAGCGAAATATTTCCTCGCGAGTGCAGCGAACTTCACTGTGTGTCTGCGAACCTAGAAAAAAAGAATTCAATAATGAGATAACAATATATAATTTTAGAGAATTAATAATAATACTACAACGCTGTGAACAATACAATAATAATATTGTAAACAACATTTTTCAGCAACAAATTTGGAGGAAATAATCCCTTGACTTCGTGCCATGCCGCATGCCGTGCGCCGCGCGCCGTCGCGACGCCTGCTGAGCCTGAGGTTAATCCCCACGTCTATTTATAAAAAAATTCACCAAAACGAAAAAGGCAGTCGTAGGCAGCTAATCTTCGGTTACGTAATACTCAAAAGTCTAAAGAATGATATGAAACCCGTCCGGTCACTTAATTATGTACAATTATTAACTTTTACTCTATGTAAACATAATTTTTTTTCGTCGCGGGCACGTAAATGCACAGTAGATGTTTACATTCTTTGTTGCTTGGTGTGGAGTTGATATGAAAAACTGTACCGATGTAGAAAATGTACTTACTTCCAGGAGAAGATTCCATTTTGTAGAATTGAAATAGCTGAATTCTACTCGAAGTTAATGCACTTTTAACACAGCCGAAGTTTTAGAGCGTAGCGCAAGACCGACGCTACCTGTTCCCGCGCTCCGTTACGAATGAGATCCCAACGGCTAAACGCAACATCTGTCACTTTCCGACCATTGAAAGGGACGCTGGTAATACCCCTCTACCTGACCCAGTACTTAGAATTCCTTAAATAGAAACTTCATTTTTCGATTTCTGTCCAGCGATTTGGGATTTGGGAACACTGCGTCGTTATATCTTAGGAACTCGGGAATATTTTTTTCAATTTCGATATAACCTTAGTGTAGAAGTGTCATAAAAATCGGTTAAATGGTTCCTTATTTATTAACTGTCAGAGATGACGGAAAAAACGTCTTTCTTCTTCTTCTTCTCCACGCCAGATCGCCTTTCGAACACAATTCTGATCGAACACGTATACCAATTGACTTCAAGTTTGAAACACAGATATTTGCCATCGAAATCTCGCCCCTCGTTGATTTTGGCATGAATCTGTACCCGTATTCGGCTGGTATATTATCATAAAGTTATGAAGTGGTCGATAATAAAGATAGAAACGAAAACAATGGCCGCTGGGTAGAGCAGTTAATAATATAACAGCCGGATGGCTCTGTTGACCGTTTATCCGTAATGGCTGCCCCCTGGAGCTGTCACACTCATCACGCTGTCGAACTCAAAAATATTTATAATAAATTATTATTTATTTATATGTTATCCAATATCGTAATCAATTTGTGACTTAAGCGTAAACACACCGAGTGAAACAGTGATTGAGTGTCGTGAGGGTGAAAAAGTACGACGACCGTGGTTTCATGCCGATTATTGCTTATTATCACCAACATCTGCATCAAGGGCTTTTCTGATTGCACTCTGAGATATCGTGTAGATAAAGAAACGAATCAACGAAGATGCGATATTCTATAATCGATACAAATTTGCAAAACAGCCTGAATATCAATCAGAAACATTTGTCACTCACAAATGGCTGGGAAGAAAATGCCCAGGAAAAGGTTGTTCGTTCGTCATGAGTCTGACGAAACAATGCTCCCCAGAGCTGGTGAGAAAAAAGTCATGGTGCTTCAAATCAGCTTACATTTATTCGCATAACATGAGGAAATTAGTAGGTCAGACTCAACCTTTACATTTCCACCAAATGCACGATTCATTTGTGTATTGATTTTTATGTTTTGTACCATCACCTAAAATATGTCCCAATCACCAATCTGATAGAGTAGATGAACATGAAGGTTCAAATTAATAACAAACGACGCAATCAAAAACAAAGTCTGGCCACTGCTTCGAATCTCATGGTCGACATTGATACACTATAATATTCCACATCTGTTAAACGTAACGACCTTGATTCATGTAAAATACGATTGAAAAATGATAAGCAGTAGATTGGAACCCTTTCTTCAAAAGCTTATTATTTCTTATGTTTTACAGTCACTTGAACCATTTCTATCCTATTATCAATCCGTTCGAACAGAAAGACATTTCACTTTGGCAAGATGATGTTTCAAAACAAGATGTGGCCCGCAGGTGTGCCAAAAGTTAACATTCTACGTACCTCATCAGAATGAACCAACTTCCACGAAACTACCAACCACGAACTTAACCTATCGATACTTCGACATCACTAACTGCCTACCAAGAAAACTGAAAAAAAAGTCAATACCTGTAATCAAATAGTATGCTAAACATTTCCATTTTCAATGAATCACCTTACATCATACGATATGTACAAACGCAGTGATAAGTTGCCATCACTTGTTTGTTTCATTCAACTACATACTTAAATTACATCATGATTGTTTTTTATTTCATATATTTTACAGTCACCTGGACCATCCTTATTTGATTATATATGGACTGATTGTGAGCCACTCAGGCCAATTCATCCTTAACAAGAGTTAAACGCTAACAAAGTTATGAAAATTATTTGCCACCAACTCCTGGATACGTTTATCATAGTCAACACTTTTTGGATCAATATTTCCCGTCAACAAAGATAAAATTTCAATGAAATATCTACTAACAGAAATGTTATTCAGCTTGCTTTTATATTCAGAGTGATTTCACTTGCAATCAGCTATATAGCTTTCGACCTCCAAATCAAATCACTGTAAAGTTAAAGTTACAAATCATTTCTGTTGTAATTCGTTATTTTTCAAAGATAAGAACACGGAGAATGTTCCTCATTTCCCCGTTTATTGAAAAATTTTTCAACATTTTTCCCAGTAAAGTGGCAATTTCAATCTGACCTTTTAACTGTGACGATTTGATATTGAAACCGGAAATCAAAGCAGATTGAAGTCATGCCGAAGAACGAATATCATCGATATGTACTTGAAATTTTGTATCCTGAAGAGTAATTGCGATAGAAATTTGATAATACCCAAGTATAATCAATTTCATTCCATAGAATCGTAGTGAAAACAGCAGAGAACTGGGCAAATGGCCGAGGGTCCAATTGAAAAATAATAATGAAAAATCTTGAACTGTCGGTCAACTTGCCCTGCAGATTGGTTTCACTGCGATTGAACGTGTGTATTACCAGATTCCAATGAAAAAACGAAATTATCGCCGCGATTGATTAGACTACGAGAAAAAATCAGTGGGGTAATGAAAGGAAGAGAAGAGCGAAAAAATAACTCCCTGGTGAAGTTCGGTCGCTATTTACGCGTTGGAATAGATACGCGTTTGGACAGGTCGGTGTTAGGGGTGTTTTATGTCCCGAGTAAAGTGAAAGCAATGCCTTAAGATTGGTTCTCTCTAGAACTAAGAAAGCAAACGAACTCGGAAGAAGGATGAGCATCACGCAAAGTGGTAGCTGGAACATACGTGTGCGGCCAGGATGGCCGGTTCGGGAACCATCAGAAAGCAAGAGGATGTTATGTAAGAATTAAAATCACTCCCTTGGAGCCGCTTGCTTCAGGGTCGAGACCACCGCACAGCTAAGGCCCGTCCGGCATTTTACCATTATTTCCCCGTTGAAATATCCTCGTGCCCTGCAGACACGTTGGGTATTTCACGTGTAATCGAGCTGACCGATACCTCTCAAAATCAATCAAAACTTTGTGAAATCAATTTCCTAGTTGATAAGTGCGCGTGTGACTGCAGATGTCTATACCGTGCTGGTATGGAAATTTTATCGTTGAATCGGATTTAGCTTAGAAGCTATGCATTGTTGACAGAAATAATTTCATAAAAAAAATGAAAAAAAAAATCCAATTAAACATTCAATAACACTCTGCGAACTCAAACGAAACAAGGACACACGATCCAAAATTCCATTCTCTTCGTGGCTTTTGAAGATTTTATGGGTCGATACGAAGTCTGTATCAGAGGAATTTAAACCATAAAGTATTCTGAAACGAATCAACGAACCGTAATCTTGATTCCTTTAAGTTCACCAAGTGCTCTCCAAGTAATGACAAATTGTTTATTTCTTCTCTTACAGAAATCAATTGAGCCAAAATTTCACAGCTTTTAAGTCAAGTTTACTCTCGCATTGAAATTCATATACATTTTTGCGACTCTCAAATAAGAGTATTGTCTAAAATTTACATCGAGAGCAAAACTTGCGTTTTTCGAAAAACATGAGGAACAGAGATTTTTTTAATATTATAACTTCAAAATTCACTTGAAACTGAAACTCTTTTACATCTATATTATTTTGGTATAATACATGTAGAATTCGACTCATACATATAATTAAAACTAGGACTCTAATCAATTAACAAATATACTTCACAAAGTTGGACCCAGTTTTGAGAGGGTCAAGATTTTGGCCAGTTCGATTACACGTGGAATTCCCCATGTATGTATGATTAAACGCGTGCATAAAAAGATTGGCGGCGACTCGATGATGAAGTGCTCAAGAGTCTGCGGATCCTTGATTCCCATGAATAAGTGATACAGCCGAGTCTTAGAAAAAGTGTAAGACATTCGTCCTTGTTTTGTGGCAAGCCTGTTTCAATGTATAAGAATAATAATAATAAATGAAGGGTTGGGGGTGGGGGGATCTTATCCACCCGTCGTAACAGTGACGTGGAATCTCTTTATTTTCGTCCGAAGGTCAGGATGGAAAATTTCACCTCTCACGCGAACAGCCTCCTAACGCTTGTTCGATCAGGATCCGTTGCCAATTCCAACCGAGTCGATTTTGGTGAACTGAATGGATGAAAAAAAGAAGATAAAGAAACAAGAAATTGGTCAGCCTACGAGTAAGGCGAATCCTTTTGTGCGTCGTTGGTAACAATAATCTGCACGCTCATTCTCCCGTCATAAAAGAAGAGATTTTCTTCTCTTTGTAAATCGTTAGTTATTGCCTTGTAATTTTACTCTTTGTTCCCTTTTTCTCAAGAGAGCGTATACGATATAGGTTATACTAGACTGTTTCAGATTAGGGCAATACTGTTTGAGAGTTGAACTGGCCTAACATGAATAATAACAATTTTGCTATCGTAGACCTTTCGTTGTAAAAGTCATTGGTATGATGAGGCACCTCTTCTAGGCTTGACATTGAGTGTAAAATCCTAGATGTCGGAAGGATTTCTTGTACAAAAAAAAAAAAAAAAACCAAGAAAGTCCAATGTACGCCAAACCCTTAAGAATTGTCGCGAGAGAAGATGAGAATCGGCATAATTGGCGATAGGATTGTGTACCTATAATACGGGCATTATGAGCTACTCACGCGAACTCGAAGGTGGGAAAATCCTCAGGGACTCGTTATCGAAAATCAATGACAAGGCACTGTCTGACTCTGTGGCGAGGGAGCTCATCCCACCCAATTTTTATCAGTTTGGTAATGTTGATTAAATACACTCATCGAATTTTTCAACATAATGTGTACTCGCTACAGCCGATTGCTCGAGCGGATGAATTGTTCGTCAAAATTTGTTATCACCGCTTTATTTTATCAGGTGTTGGCAAAAATTAATCATTATTAGTCAGTTTTAAACTGTAAAACAAATTACGGTAGTCTTTGAAAATAAATGACTGATTACACGTGAAAATTTAGCAATTACGATGAGAATAATGACCTATTTTTTGTAAGACAAATAATTATCAAAATTGAATTCATCAATGAAAAACTAATGGTTGCTGATCTCTGTACTTCGTAAATTTGCAAGGTAGAAATAATAAACTCTGGCGGATTCTGTCAAAGTATAAGAACAAGCGAGTGTTTTTTTTTTTCATTTTGCTCATCTTAGCCACCGGTAAAGCAAGGGATGAATGATGTATTACGACACAGCTTTAACAAATATAATACTTACGGCGCTCGTCGATCTTTTTTATATAATATGATTGAGTTGAATCGTCGTTCTTGATGTGTAAAAAGCTTGAAGGTGTATGAAAGAACAGCATTAAAGGAAATACAGAACATTTTTAAAGCAGTTATAAACTTGACATTGAAGGTTCAAATCAACTTTTTCAGAATCCGAAAAGCTACTCTGACTTGCCGAAATGTGCTCGAGGGATTTGAAAAGAAATCAATCTCAGCTCATGAATTAGTCCCTATGTATTGTTTCAAAAACTTTGAAGGGTCACACGACAAAAGTGGCTAAACCCTATTCACCGAAAATTGTTTTTTTTTCCAACTGAGAAGCATTAAAATTCCCGCATGCATATCCCGGCAAAATCGTATATAATATATATATATATATATATATACCTAAGCACGAGCATGAATAGTTGCTAAAATCCTTTTCAAAGATTGCAGTGACTTTTTTTTTTATTTGAATAAATCGTTTTCAACAGCTTTGGTTAAATCAGCTGTGTTCTGACTAACGCCTAACCCATCATTTTTTAAATATATTTTATACTCGTATATTCATGGTACGATCTTTTACATTTTCGTACGTTTAGTACTTACACCATAATTTCATTGTGACCCCATAAATAGTTTTACAATGAGGTTCAATTTGAGCCGGTTTGACAAGGATCGAAGTATACTTTGAACCCCGTTTTTCACAATATTCGGTGCAAATTAGCGATAATAAGAATGGTTTTTCGCTTCTCTGAAAGTTTAGTTTATAGTTGGCACCTTGATCATGCGGCCTTTGATCATTTCACGTTAGTATCAAACATTACAGAATTTCGAGGATGATATGACACAATAGCAGTAATCTTTTTGACAATTACTCACAAATTGGCTATCTCAAAAAAGTTATTGTTCGTATTAGAGTAATTAGGTCCCAAGAGGGTGGCAATTTTAATGATACTTGTAACGACACCTTTCGATCCTTATCCGCTGAAATACTCTCAATTGTCCAAAAGTAATTATAAAAAGTATAGGTATTATCGGCAAAATAAAACTGTTCATGAATGCAAGATGACTGTCAGTTAAATTTTCTATCTTTCTAACCTAATCACGTATTTTCTGTGCGTAATGAAATTATGTTCTACCTTAAAGTCAGGCTGAGCAAATAATCGATTGATCATAGAGTTCGTTTAGTTTAATAATTAATCAGTAGAATAGTTTATTTATTTACTTGGAAAATCGATCAAACGATTAAAAACACATATTCTTTCGACATATACAGAGTGAATTCCTAGTCGGTAAACACTCCGTTGTCTGTTACAGTTTTATGCGCTGGCTCTATAATCGGAGATCATTCGTCTGTCAGGTTGTTCAACCATTGGAAATTTGACATTTATGCACGACACGTTAAATACATTGCGGTGAACTATTTATAACTTTTAAATATCCGATGGTTGGATGCCCTGACAAACAACTGATCCATTAGTATAGCGCATGCGCACTTTAGTGTTAGTTAGACTTTAGTATAACAGACGATGAATAATGTTTACTTCTCAGAAATATAATCTGTATATAAATAAAAATTGACGGTAGGTAGCAGAAGGTTTATATATTTTCTCGCTTTGGCACTTCGCTATGGTATCAGCGTGGGATAATATGGCATACATATACAGAGAGTTTTTATTGACAGGAAGTTTCGTAAAAAAATTCTAACATGGTAGGCAGAGTGACTGACACGTAGTGGATCCGTGCGCTATGAGCCGACCCTTTCTAAAAGGCGAGAGGTTATGGCTGACCGTCGCTGGCATCAAGCTAGGAATAGAATGGAAACAGCATAAGGTAAGAGTATGGGCGCGGAAAGTGATGGCTTTAGATGTAAGGGCAACCATACACTTAAAGGATAGACTGGCTACTCCCATAAGAGACATTGAAGCTAACATGTAGAAAATAGAGATACTGCCCGTGAAAAAATAGCTACAGACGCATGATTCCTCCTCGTCCTCTTCTATCGCTTCGATCCCCGCCAAAAATATCGTCAGACAGAGAGAGGTGTACTCCCGGCATATTTCTGTGCATCAAATGTCGGCTTCAAGCAGCTCGTATGAGCGCTCATTGTCGGTCTATCTTGTAAGTCTATGATGGGAACTCGGTTCAGCGTCATACAGACCCCTAGCGTATCTTTCAAGCATGTTACTAGTGTCTGTGAGACCTGTGTACGTATAGTACACCCGTCAGCGCTGCCTAACGGATGCCTGATAAAACTTGGATAGTGATTCCGTATATGTACACAGCGATACAACCACGTTTTCTTTGCTTGGAAAGGTACGCTAGGGGCCTGTTGGCAGCATAGACTTATAAAGATAGACTGAGCGCTCCTATAAGAGGTACTGAAGCTTACATATAAAGGACAGAGATATTTCGGGAGTACGGCTCTCTCTTTTCAATCGGTTTCATACCGGGAGACAAGGGCGTAGTGGAAGTGGAACAGCTATAGATATAGGCGCATGATTCTTCCTCGTCCTTTTCTATCGCTTCGATCCCTGCCACTAATATCGTCAGACAGAGAGAGGAGTACTCCCGGCATATTTCTGTGCATCAAATGTCGGCTTCAAGCAGCTCGTACGGGCGCTCAGTCTATCTTTTAGAAGTCTACGATTTGAAGTCCCACCCGTGGTGGTATCTGGTGAGTAAAATACAGAAGTTACACCAATTTTATACCATATGTATACTTGGGGACAATGAATCTGAGACGACTAAGTTTTTACACTAGGACAGTTACGTTGGCAACAGAGAGAAACCTACAGCGCCACAGTTGGCCGAGTGCGAAACAAACCCAACCTCAATAAACATAACATAACCTATGACCGTCGAATCTAACCTTAGAATACCACAGGGATAATAACTTGTTCGATTGACGTGTCAACCGGATATTACATAATTGTCATTTGTAATAAATTAATGAATAAATTACGAAAAATTCATGTTAATTCGAAAAAGTCGAAATTAATGAATGAACAAAACTTACCTGGAGTTCAAAAAATTATTGGGTGTAAAAATAATTAATTCCAACAAGTCATTATTCCCACGGTATTGTGAGGCCAACATAACTGTCTAGTGTCAAAAATTAGCCGTCTCAGATTCATTGTCCCCAAGTATACATCAGCGATCTGATTAGGAACGCTAGCAGGCACCACAGGTGGGACTTCCCAGATGACGTAGCCAATTAGAGAGCCTCATACCGCCTCAGACCTCTTACGTATTATATCATCATTCCGCGGTGATATGCTCCCTCTATTCTATTCATAGCTCCACGGTCACTTGTCAAGCGGTCGATTCTAGGGAATTGGTTCTTGTCAGTGAAAGTTAGCTTCAGACTGCAAGCATGGATGTCAGCCAATCAAAGTTCAGCAAGTTGAATCGCGCGCGTTACACACAGGCCTTTCAAAAAAACCCCTTGGTATATAGGTATGTATATACCATATATTTCGTAATATTGTGGACTAGATACCGCTGCGTCGTAGAGGGAAGATGTAAAATGGAGATTTTCAAATGACGTTATGGGCGAGGAAGAGATCCAGCGGTGCGTGAAATTGCACGTCTGCAAAATTCGTCAACTCTTCGATTTTCGGTGCGATCAGCATACGAACCAGTTTCCTGTCGACTGTCGACTCCCGACTGTCATTTGTCACCTACCCCGGGACTGGTTATATACTACCGAGTGACGATCAGTCTGCCGCGCCAGTAACCACTTATATACAATGTGCAACATTGCGACATATGAACCAAAAACGATCCGCGAATATCCAAAACTGCGGAAATTTCACGCCAGATTACCCAATCTTTGCAACCCGGTTCATTTCACATTTTTTTCACTTACATGACAGTCCTCGCTCTGGAAAGATAAAAACAATTTTTGCTTCTAATTTTTTGCTTAACAATCTTTGGTTTGCAAATTATCTTAGCTATTTCAAAAACGAGAACGATTCATTGTTCGGAAAAAAAGAATGACTTATTGTTAGTTAGGGGATCTGACTTGAAATGCTTCACATACCAATTATACTCTGTGTGTTTAAAACTCAGAATTATTAGTTAAAAAAGAATCCTTGGAGAATTGAGATTTCGTGCGAATATCTAATGCATACCAAAGAGCATCGCGGTTATTTGTGATCCCCATAAGGAATACCTGCATGTACTTAAAATATCTTTTCGAACGTCATTTCACCGCCAAAATATAGCTGTTGGTTACACAGAAACTCACGTCGTCAAGTTTTGAAGGCATATTTTTCGTATGCAATTAGGTACGTCTACATATATCTCTTTGCATAACCTCGCAAAATATTTTTGCAGAGGCTGCGAAATACTGTATCTCTACGTATACAGTGCCGGCCAAAAGTTTGGGTGCATCAGTCGAAATTTTTTACCGCAAGAAATTAGATAGCGGACTCAAAAATAAAGATAATCAATTTTCCTTTTCGCGTTAAAAGGCAAGTTCAAAAGCTTAAAGTTATTTAACTTTAACATTTTGTCTTAAATCTGATAGTTTTCGAGACACCACAATTCAACTGACGATGATTCTCCGAATTTCAACGGGAAAATTGCTCCTTCACTCATCGGAAACCCAGTTATAAAAACAAATTGTTTTTTTTTTTTTTTAAATTCTGAAAAAATTCAAGTTACTTCAGTGTGAACCTATACAACGTTTTACCCTCTTGACATTTTCTCTGAAACCCCCTTGTTATTGAATTACAGCTTTGTTTTTAAAACCTTTTTTTTGTAGCTAAAAATGCAATATTCGGGTGAAAAAAAATCGTACGAAGCTTTCTAAAAAACAAAAATGTAGGTTTTGATATTTTTTTTACGTTGACGATATAAAGAACTGAGGAAATTTTTTTCCCCAAGATTCGAAGTTAATTTCCGGTTGGTAAAAAATAGTCTGAAAACGGCCAAGTTCAAAAATACGTACCGGGGCAAAAAACAAAAACAAAAATGGTAGAGCATTTTCTAAAAAAAGCAAGATGAAGGTAAATTTGTTTTCTTTAAAATGCCGTTTGAAATGTTCGATTATATTTATTTTTGAGTCCGCTGCTTAACATTTAATGCTGCAATAAATTTCGGCTGATGTACCCAAATTTTTGGCCGGCACTGTATATAATATTAAAGTCGGAGACCTCCGAAGGTGTTCTTTGTAAATTTAAAATTTTTCCCACTGTATGGATTCGCCTAATAATATATTATAGCAATATATGAAACGTATTTTAGCATATACAAGGGATACATACATATGGATATTTTATAAAAAAATACTTTCTTTAAATGAAATAAAATTAAGAAATTGATAACACAAGAAAAATAATTGTCTGGCATTTATAGAAGAAACAGTCAACAGCTATGTTCTTTCTCTTTCTCCCTTTTTCTCTCTTTTTCTCTATTTCAAACGTTATGGAAATGTTGTCGTTCGGCGTGCTCGCTAAGTCTGGATTTTCACGGGCAGCAAAATGCCGCTGCCACACACCGCGACCTAAGATGTTGCGCGTCAATTTGTAACATATTCTGTCATATTTTCCGGGGAAAAGTTTACTTCCTTCCCGCAAATGAGGGAAATAAGTTAAGAGGAAAAAATATCCCGCTTTAGTCCCGCTTTGATTGAGTCTAAACTTTGGTTTATAATTCTGGTATCTTTCATTTTTGTATGTAATCGTGTATATTAATTTAAAAAATACTCAGTACGCTACAGTCTCGTAGCAAAATAATTCAGGACGTTTGATTTTTGACTCATCAATCTCCTTAAACTGGATGAAAATGTCCTGAAATTTAGGTTTCAATCCCGCGTAAAGGACGGAAAAATTATCCGAAGAAGGTGTGCATGTTAATGCATCCAGGTGGCTATTTTCATTAGACAGTATTGGGATGCTGACTTGTGTTAATTGGGCGTAGGCAGCGGGTGCGTGTCGTCGAGAAACTATTTAACTCGGTGATGATATTGGGATGACATTAATGGGAGCTCATTTCGTGGCCTCTGGGATTTGGGATCTCCTTTCGCGTTTGCGGACGAGGCTTCTCGAGTTTTCAGCCCCACGCTATCAATTAACATCTGTATATACACTAATTGATTTTGGTCCGCTACAACTGCCCTAAATTAACAATTATTCTCAATTACTCAACGCGGCAATTACACTACAGGGGAGGATTTTCGGTGCCCGAAACCAGTACAGCTTGCATACGTTTCAGTTGCATACAAATCCGTATTGTGTACGCTTTAACAGAAGAAGAAATTGAAGGATGTGACAAAAACGTGGTACAACAATAGTTTAAAAAGTGAAATCAACATAATTCAAGATGAAAATAATTTTCAAAAAGTCTCTGTGATTCTATACACTGAACTTCAACTTTAATCACTATTTCACTATTTATTTAAACAATTCATATACCTAGTTGGTACGATTTGGAAAAATGATAGGTTAATTTCTTCATAAATCAATACACTACAAATTGTCTCACAATAAAACAGATTTTTTCGTGACCTCGTTGACTGGGAAGTAGAAATTTAATGTTTAGAATTGTTGAAATTTATAGACGATAAACTCTTGACTTGGCAATATATTGATTATCGTTAGTGAAAATTGCACAAAGCAATTTGGAGTTTTCGGTCAAGAATTAAAAATAATCTCGTACATCGGAATTTGTTGGTATTATCAAGTTTTTTGAAATTCGGTATTTATAAAAAAAAAAAATAAAAATATTCTGTACCGCGGGGAGTTTTTTGGTTACATGTAACTAGATTACCATTTAAGTGGAACTTTTTGAGCCTTCGATTTATCACGTTTTCGTTCCAACTGTATTTTTGACCTGACTATGACATATGGTTTTTGTATACTGTATAATAAAGGAAGTTGTTACATGTAACTTTGAAATATTACAGTAATATTTTATAAGCTAGGTGGGAACATGGAACGGATAAAAAATTCTTTACTCCACTTCAGCAGAATTGCGTTTATTTTCTAAATTAGGCATCCCTATGCATTGCCATTGCATATGTATAGGCGTTGAATAATGCTGAGCGTATAATATGTTTCGGCATTGCAGCAGGAACCGCAGAGAATGACGGGTTGACCATACAATTTCGTGCAAATTGTGAAATTGCGGGCACTTCGGAGGCGAGAATTTCTCTCATCCCTGTGTATAGTAGGTATAATAATATTATTATACACAAACATTCTCTGTGGCCTTCCGCAATAGATACAAAAGGCTGTTTCCACATTTCGTATTTAAATAACGATTTGTCAATACTATGTTTCCTGGTAATCGCAACTTTAAGCCTGTTTTTCTTTTTTTTTCAAATTTATTTCCTATATTTCTTAAGTTAAGTTAGACATTAATAGCAATTTATTGTTGCACGAATATCAGATTCTCGCAATAATTACAACCAAAGGTAATACGAATGACTATTATGAAAATAAATGTAACGCATACTATACTTTATGGTTACAGCTACCAAATTTATTCTCATTTTGTCCGAGAAAGTATTTTTGTCGTTTATGGTAGAAATAATTTGACTAAGCCTATTTGATAGCTGTGATTTTTTTTGGAATTATCGGCGATTTTGAATAGCTGCGTTTTCTAAAACTTTTTAACGCTCTATTTATGAAACTATTCGTTCCACGTCTTTAAAAATTTTTCAGTGTTGTGTATAACTATTTGAGAAAACCTATCCAAAAATTCGGGACTTTTGATCCATTTCGTAAAAGTTTGCAACTTCTCGAAAACAGGTTTCTCAATATCGCCGAGAATTTCAAAAAAATTCATAGATATTCAGAAATATCAATGAACTCATTTATTATGGTATAAAAAAATTTCACTAGACATTTATTACACAAGTTTTTGTTTAAATAATTTAATAACAACTTTTTGGCACTATTATTATTCAACAGGAATTATCTCATCACCTTGGTAATGTTTGATTTTTTTCCGATTTTTATCTCATCGCGAAATGTTCAATATTTTCGCCGAGACTCACTTTTGGTTGGGAATGTACATCCCATAACACCTAAAGTATTTTTTCCATCCTTTTCTATGCTTTTGTTGCTAACTTTTGCTCATACGAATTGTTATTTTCAGGTATCCTTGTGATACGCTCTAAACTTTTTTGTTCGAATACCGTGAGAAATGTGTGTTGGCATGTAAGACACTGATTGGAAATAGATTCGACCGATCCATTAGCACCGTGATGAAATTACGTAGGTATTCCTAGACGCAGCAAGGTTCTCGGTCGATTGGGCGTGGCATCATTTTGATCTCATGATTGAATTCTACCCAACTCGTTCGCATCTCAGCTTTTTTTACGAAGCATTCGTGTCGTCTGTTGGAAATAAAAGTACGAACTTTGACAATTTATTGCTCAATACTCGCAGCCTTTTCTCCATCATATGTTAACGAATAAGACGTAATTATAGTTCACGGATCAAGACCAAATTCAAATTTCAGCAGCGTTCGAAGCTGTATAAGGTCATTTTGTTAATAACAAATGACCTTTTCAAATTTTTCGGAGACTCTGGAACTTTCTTGCTTGATCCACTGTATTGAATAATTGCTGCAAGTGTTAAATTGATCGTATTTTACGCTGAAATTTATTGTGCGTACATTGTCATATTTTTTAGTGTGGATTTCAAACTCAAATCTACCGAATCCACACGAAGTAATGCATTTGGGATTCAATCGATCTAAATGTTACTATAAAGTAACTAAATTATTCCAAAGTGTCAATAATTATTCACATTTCTTTTATCCACTCATACATTCTCTTTAGGTTTATTACTTGTGTTATTATTTGATTATAGATCTATGCGATGTTCGTTATCTCTTGTAATCTCGTGTAGTCCTTCTGATCTTCGTAATCTATTGTAACCTTTTGAAATTACAGCAATCCTTTTTGCATCCTTCGTCTTATCTTTGTAACCCTTGAAACCCTTGTAATTTTTGTAATTTTCTTAATCACTTGATTGTTTTCAATCCGTTGCAATTCTTTGTAATCTTTTCCAATCATATAGCATTCCCCATGTTATCTTTTTTTTTTTTAAAACCCTTGTAATGACTTGTAATTTTTGTCATCATTCGTTATTCCTTCTATAACTTCTTACGATCTTCGCAAGCTGCTTTGTAATCTCTATAATCTTTCTAATAATTTTATAACTTGTACAACCGTGCCAAAATATTTACGATCTCTTTGCAGCCCCTGTAATATCTGTAATCAACTTGTAATCTTTCTAATTGTAATTAGTGTACGTCGTTTTGACCTAGTCATTAACCCCTCGGTTACTCCGTACATCGATCGTTCAAATGACTACAAAAAATGATACGATTCAAGAAACTCGAGGTAGTCACTTAGCCTTAACGATATAGCCGTCTACTTAATTAATCAAATCAATCGCCATTAACCCATCAGACATCCGCAGACGTAGAGTATGACGTGTGGAAACAGCGATAGATTGCATAGGGCAAACAAGAAAAATTAAAGAAAAGTATGCTCAATGTGGAAGTAAAAAATTAAGGGTCGCTGTTGGAGAAGATTTCTCGTCCAAAAGAAATCCGACAAGGTGTAAACATTATCAGCTTAATTTGAGAAACGCGTTTTCTTGCCTCCTGAAAATGAATTGAAGTGGCTGTATTCTACTTCAAAGAGGGACGAATCAAATAAAGTAGGTTTTAAAATTTTTCGCAGCAGGCATTGTATTACTTTCGAGCTGTGATTGAGCAAATGAAAAATGTTACCGGCTTGTTGAAGACGTCCTTAAGTCTTGCGAGTCTGCAATTCGTAATGGGACACGAAATGAAATCGATCACAGAGCTCAGCTGGAAAGGCAAGCCGTCTGCCGCGTCTGGCACTTTTGAAACATGTGATAGAACGTGTAAATGGGTGATACGAATACAGTTCCTGCCCTTATCGCAGTCCGCATATCCAGACGCCAACTGCCAAACCCTCGATCAATCAAAACGAAAGGCTTTTCTATTTGAGATATGGCCCGCCGACGAACCGCAAGGTTTACAAAAGCAGGGAGGATATTTAATAAAGCACGTATAAACCTGTAGGGTGAATGTTCGATATTCGTGTGAAGAGGGAGACTCGATTGATCAATACCATCAAACGAAGTGGATCTCGTACATTTTAGCCTATTTTCCTTTCTCTTCTTATTTATTTCGTCCAGCTAACACTGCGCCGATTCCTTCGCTCCCTTCGCGCAACAACCCTCTCGAATTTCGAGAGAGAGAGAGAGAGAGAGAGAGAGAGAGAGAGAGAGGAAGATAGGGCAAACAAATCCAATCAAGTACGTTTGTATCTCCGGAGGGTCTTCGCAATAACATTCGACAGACGAATCCGACCGAACTCCTTGCTCCATCCGAACAGCCAAGAGAATATTTAAGTAAAAGAAGGAATGGTCTTGAAAGGAAGCGTAGAAGGCGAGTCAAAGTGATCTGTAAGGAATTCTACCCATATTCGGCGACCGGCGGAATTTCGAAAAGTAAGAACATGAATTGGCTGTAATACGAAAAAAAAACTGTCGGTATTTCAATGTTGTGATCATGATATTTATATAACTTTTGCGCAGCTATTTGAAACAAAATAATTAAACACATTAGATATTTGAAACAGGCTAAATGTAATTTCTGAAATTTACTTATCGAAAGGGTTGGAATGAAGTCATTTAATATACTTTTTAAATTATTTAAGTAACAAAATTCCAAAAAATCAAACAAAAATGATGATATCCTCAGAACGGATGAACGGATTCGAATGGAAATTGGTTCCGTGGGGTTTTTTGGGTCGCGGATCATGAATCCGAAGTTAGACTTACAGAATTTAAATTTAGCATATTTAATATGCCGAGAAAAAGTTTTAACATTTGGATTTCCATGAAAAATGATACTCGAAGGTTTTTTGGCTCGCTGATCACGAATCTGTGGCTAAATTTGCGAAATCCAAAACAGCGAATACAATATGGTCGAAAAAAAAAAATCAAACAATAATCGGATTTTGATATAAATTAGTAGGTGGCGGTTTTTTGGGTCTCCGATAACGAATCCAAGGTTCGACTTCGAAATTTGTAACGCAGGATTTCATTACAGTGCGGTGGAAGATGAAAAATATCCTCATTATCATGTAATATGGTACCAGACGGCCTTTCAATCGTTAATCACAGACTATTTTTCCAAAAGTGGGCCAAAACAGTTATTGCCAATTAGTGGAGAAATTGTTGGTTATTCACAACGTACACGTCAATCATTGAGAGATAGCGTCGCTTGTTCGTTTTCAGCAGGTGGTTAAAATCGCCTATTTTTACGAGTTATGAAAAATATATATCCTTGACAGTCGGCGGGTAGCTGACATAAATTATTATGCACAACATGAAAACGGTGTAGGCATATGCATACTTCACACAAGATACGAGTGTGTGGGTAAATGTTGTGATAGCGCCTCCCATTGAGCCTCGAGTTTTCGACCCTACAGAATTTCGACATCTGCGCGTCTATTGGGGTGGAATTCCATAAATCGTAACAAGCGCGTTTCCGGGTTTTGGGTTGCGCCAAATGTATCTTGCAGGATAACCTTTCTTCTCGGTAAATCGGGTATATCCGTCCGCAGTAAATAACAACGTATCGTTATTCAGCCCTTCATACATGAGAGTGTGATTCAATATATTCAACAATAACACTCACGCCGGTGGACAAATGATGCCGTTGGCAATTACAGATGAACGAATCCTTACCCCTTTCAGAACGATTTCCCAGCGGACATACATTTCAAAAATTCATAACAAAATTTTTACTGGTCAAAATTTTTTTAAAGGTACGTGTTTCGTCAACAGTTACAATACTTACCAGAAAACAAGCGGTTTTAGACTGATCATGAACCAGCCCTCGAATTTCCAGTTCTCATACCGCAGGTTCCAAGTTCATAGATAAAATAAAGAATAATATCCATTCGAGTTTTGAACTACAAATTTAGATTCGTGATTAACGCTTTTAAAGCCCTCGGATACCATATTACATGAAAATATGACGATTTTTTTAATTTTAAACCACTATAGTGGATCCACCATTACAAATTTTGGAAGTCTGATCTTGGATTCGTTATCGGTGACCCAAAAAAACTTTGCCTACCGTTACTACCAAAATCGGAATGTTTTTAGATTTTTTTCCACCATATTAGATCGTCTCTTTGGGTTTCTCAATCTAACTTCAGATTCGTGATCGGCCACCCTACAAACTGACGAGTACCAATTTTCATCAAAATCCAAATGTTTTTTTTTTAGCTTCTTGAATACGCTAAATTTAAATTTTGAAAATCTAACCTCAGATTCGTGTTTACCGACCCAAAAAACCTTACGTTACCAGTTTTCATTCAAATCCATTCTCCCATATTCATAATTTTCATTTGACGTTTTGGAATTATGTTATTTAAATCGTTGAAAAAGTAATAAACCGATCGAAGCCAAAAACTGATCCGTCTTAAGTTTGGAAAAGCCGCGTCGATTGAGACTAAAATCATTGAATTCCGATAACTCGTTCTCGATGTATCGTCGGACAAAAAAATTGATCGCATGCATACATATTATTGTATACATAATGCACACAGCGTCCATCCGAAAATGGTCGGAGGTGATTCTCTAGACCTTGAGACGTCGAGATCTAGTGAAAACTCCACTTTTCATTTTCGGGCTAACTACAATAACTTCCTTTTATCTCTAAAAACAGAGGACCGGGAAGTTAAAAAAACACATTGAAGACTTCAATTTTCTTTCTCATTTCTGATTTTGTATGCTATTCAAGATTAATTTCAATAGTCTCAAATGTTATGAAATGTATACTCGAATTGTGAACTTTAAAAACACTACGTATCCAGAGTATTGGACATGCGTATGACGTTTGTTATAGGTTTAGGAAAAATCTGAAAAAATCAAGTATCTTAGTTGAATTTTTTTTCCCACCATTAGATTTAATTTCGATCTGGAAGGGTTAATTTCATCGGCTTTCGGTAGGAAGTTTATGCGAATAGACGATTGAAAAAGTGGGTGCATTTTGCGAATTTACACCTTCACATCGAATTGTTCAATTCGATTCGAATTTGTTTTATCCATAAGTACGTAGATAAAGCTTGATTTACCGGCATTTTCTTTCATAAGAACCAGATACCAGGGAGCACCGTTGTTGTTGACAAGAACGCAAACCATTTCACACAGTGACATCTCAGAAACGGTTAAAACCAAGTTCATTCGAATTAAGAGACGGTATTCTTGGACACTTTATATTCTTTGCTTCGTTTCCGCGCTTTTCTCAACTATCATATTTGTTGTTATAGGAATCGAAAAGTTGTAAACTTGTGGCGAAACATCGATTTTCAACTTCAAACGCTCACAATTCTGTTGCAAATTAACAGAATTAATTTGGTCCGTAATTTCGGTGGATCTTCCGATGATAAAGGACTATGCGGTAAATAGCAAGGATAACACATTTTTTTAGTCGGTAAATTTCAAGAATAACTGTAATTGCCTGCAAGAATGCAAAATGGATATAGGTGAGGGATCGTTTACCGTTTAAAGGGTGAATCGCTCGGAGCACAAAAGTCTGTTTGAAATTTGTCTAGCGATCTAGTAAAGACGAATGAAATAAAATTTCCATCGCAGATAGAAATAACTCTGAACAAATTCGAATAACACGAGCTAAAGTGACAATAATTCGAACAAAGGTTTTACAATTGTAAGGACAAAAATAATTAAACCTCGGTGTTTTTGGTCCGATTCTGATATGTGGGTCTTATTATTTTTATTAATCAAATCTCCCAAAAATTATCTGGAAAAAAAACATCCAAGAAATCTTACACTATAGTATAGTTATAAGGCGCAAATGTAATTGCTGACGAACATCCGTTGAACAATATTTACACAAATCTATTTTCGATCATTCTGTAGATAACTATTTGTAAAAATATCAACTAGAGATGTCTATAGTTAATGAACCAAGCCCGAAAACACATCCAGAAATAAATTAGAAATACCAGAGTTCAATCATTTTCGATACTCTAATTATAAAAACGTTTCTCATATTGTTGATGTTTTAACCTGTGTTATTCAAAGCTCGGGTTCATTTCTATTGCGCATTCGTGACATTGTTTTGTTCCAGTTCGCTATCATTGGCGCAAATAAGTCTGCTGGAAGTTTTCCGTAACGATCTTATCTTTTTTTTAACTTTTGAATATCTCTTCGGTTCTCCAAGTCACTCGGCGAAAAAGCTCTTGCGAGTAAGCAAGCAGAGAAGTGGAACTGTGACGGTAGAAGGAAGAGTGAAAAACGGATGGACCCGAAGGGTCAGAGAAAAGCGTGGGAATGAATAATAGAACGATTGGTATCGAACCGTTGGTGAATTTCCATCTTCTCGAAAAACGATTACGACGCAGAGACCTTCAAACTTTGACAGATATATACGTTCGCCGAGAGATCCTCCAGTCTTCCTCTTCCGCCATTTACGATGTACATAATATCTGCTTTATCATATATGTATGGTAGTCTTGACGGATTGCCCGCATCGTCAGATTCGATGTTGTCAGAAATGAATTGAATATTAGAATCGAGCCTGTCAGTAGTTACGTAATATTAAATCTAGGCTAGACTTTCGAAAAAACGAAAAAAAAATTCACGTATTCGTAGCATTACATAAATTGTAGAACACATTGAAAATTCGTCAACCATTTAATAGTGAGGAATTTCAAGTCATAATAAGTCAGCAGATAAAAGAGAATGAAAGTTAAACGGAGAAATAGGTTTAGAGCTACGTGTTTTTAGTGATTTTCATGAGTTCTTTTGGCAAGAAAGGAATGTATGTAATTTATTGAAACGTTGAGAACATTTTATACATATATTCAAATGAATATCGTAATTTTTTTGAAATATTTGCTCGGAAATTATGGATGATATCAGCTGCCACAGTTTTCGTCTGAAATCAATGGAGTTTCAAATTTACTTTAAGGGCATGTCATTCTTCTAGTTTATTGTAACTTCCTCCAAAAAAATTTAAAATTGTATTTTTTAGAGGTGGTTAATCAAAAGAGTATAATTTTTTATCACTTATTTCCAACTTTTCTTTCACAATAAAAAAATACTTTATACAATGATAGTACTCTAAACGTAGGTTCGTATAAAAGAAAGACATGTCCTTAATACATTTGCAACTCAATTGATTTCAGATGAAAACTGTGGCCCAGAATATATACAAACAGCTAACAATAAGTCTGTTGGTAACTACCGATAAGAAGCAGTTGATACCTTTCATATTTTCCAAGGAAATATTTCAAAAAAATTACGATATTTATTTGAATATATGTATAAAAATTTTCTCAAAGTTTCAATAAATTACATAATATAGATTTCTTTTTTGCCAAAAAAACTCGTGAAAATCACTGAAAAAAACGTAGTCCTAAACTTGTTTACCCCCTAAGCGTGAATTCTGTAAGATTGCACGCTGTAAAATGCTTTGATAAATACATTTAAAAGAGTAAAGTGAACAATGCGTATTTACGTATATTAGAAATGGAAGATTCAAAATTCAATTTCGTATTTTTAATGCATATTGTATGTATACAATGAAGCGTTCTTGCCTCAGTCTAAAAAACTAAGGCATCCGGGTGATTTTCATTTCATGTTGTTCTAATTACAATATTTATACTTAATTTGTAATTAAAACGTAATCAATCACAAACTGTATCTGGGCGTGTCCGATCGTTGTAAAAATGGTCAAAACTTGTAGCGTCAAAGTACTTAATAAAAAGAGCTTTTTCACTGCACGTTGCAGCCGGAAGTGATGGCAGTTTATCGCGGTGCTAACTGAGTTACGGAGGCTGGAAATTGCCTAGAGTTTCCCGGTTCTATTAGAAGTAGAATTCATTCGGAGGCCGAAGATGAAATCAGGTCTCGGTGAAATTCTTGTTTTTATCTCTCCAGTTGCCGTCGTCACGTTTGAATGTCGACGTTCCTGTATAAATGACTTCGGGCTAGTGGATCTCGAGCGTTTGAGAAGATTCTCCGAACTGAACGTACAAGATTATAACTCGGATGAAATTTGTCGGATCACAATTCGGGGGATAAGATCCAATCGTTTCCGTAGGAAGTACGGTCATATCTGCACTACCACGGTTACTAAACCGGCAGATCAATATGATGTCTTTACTGGGGCCAAAGAACATAAGAATGTGCATGAATCTTGGTGTCGTCAAACTATAATAAAGCTGGTATCTAAAGAGGCAAGAGAAAAGACACCGATTGGCTAGTATTACGAATTTAAAATAGTTTTTCTAAGGGTAAGGTTCGTTAAGTTGCCTTCGTCCTTACATATCCCGGATTACGATACGGATAGTAGTAATTTGGGATGTACGGGTACCCGAAAGTTCGGCTACTTGAACTCGAGTTAGGGTCGAGTTTTTTGGCAATCCCGAAATCTTTGAGTACATAAAATTTTCGGATACCTGACCCGAACGTAATTCATTTTATCCAACCCGACCCAGAGAATTTCAGTACCCGCGCACCTCTACTGGTGGATAGTAAAATTATTTCACTATGATGTGCTAATGAAGTAGATATGAAAGAATTCGAGAGTATATTTTTCGGTGATCCTTTAGTCTGATTTTTTGAGATTAGAATCTCCGGAACTCGTAAATCCAGACGGCTACGAAACTGTCCTTCATATTGTGCGGGATTTCGGACATGAGATAAGTCTGAAGTATTCAAAAAGCTGCGTTCATTTTGGAAATACCGATATTATTGGAGAAGCGAAAATAGCCGTAATCCAAAATTTCCGGATACTTCACCCGAAAGTAATCTATTTTACCCGACCCGAAGAATTTCAGTACCCGCCCACCTCTGGTAGGAATACACGTAACGATCGAATTTCGCAGGAAGTTAGCGATGAAAAAGTTACGGGAAATTCACTGTTGATTTTCGTAATCGAAATATGACTTTCTCGTATCCGTAGAAAGTCCGACTAGAGAAATATTGATCAATGACGACTGGAAAGTATTTAAGGCTCGTTAAGGAAGAGAAACTATGTCTGGTTTGGTCCTGCCAAACTTTTGGACCCTCGTTAAAAGGCTATATGTAAGGAGTAGCATATATCTCTGTAACTTTGACATTGTCCCTCCTCCTTTCAGTCAGGATCTGTCACAACCTTGTGGATTTTTTTTACCCACAACAGGCATGTTCCATGCAACAACTCAGCGACTTCGTCTGTCAATTTTTCGTCAGTTTACTCCAGTATCGTTTGTGCCAAAAAACATACCATAAGATGTAGTATATCGAGAATTTCGATTTTGAGTAACGTGACATAAGATAGGAATTTGAACTTTCTCAATTCTTGGAAAGCCAAAAATATTTATAACACCGTTTTATCTTTCACAGTTTCTTTGACTGAAAAAAATATCACCACTTTGGTGTGAATAGTTGTCCAGGGTTTTAAAAAAAAACATCTAAATGTACAATATTTCTGACCAGTATTCAAAGTAACATGAAGCGTATTCACCCAACTCTGATACTGCGAACTTCAATACACTTCTCGTCTAAAGTATTACCTATATTACTGCAGTTTGAGAATTTTCAAGTTTCAAAGTAAACAATAAATTGCTTTATTAAAAATTGCTGTTTAATACGTGCATTCTTATCGAACTGTCGCTGCTATTACACTATCGATTATAGTCACAAGGACTGGGTACCAGAAAATGGATCAACGCAGAAATTTGAAAGTTCGGCACAGTTACCGATGGAAGTTTTGGAACTAGTTAGCTCGGACATAATTTAGAGAAAAATCAAAATCAAAAAGAACACTGGCTGTTCATTTGTCACGCTTGTTGCGATGAATAACGATAGCAAACAGGGTCGCGTTGAAAGCTGGCTAATGGGACTATTTTTATTGGACGGATATCTGGTTCTAAAGGGCACCCGCATTCAAGAACCGCTTTCATTTCGCGAGTGTGTGTGACATTCTCGCTACAATTGGAGACGTGTTCCTCGTGGTCCGTTGTAAACGACTGCGGCTACACTGATATAATGTAATTTGTGGACCACTCAACCCGTTTCGACCCGGTTCTTCACCCTGAATTAAACTTCCGCATCTCTAGCCGATCCGCTCGTTATACAACAAATACGCGCCGAGAGTTTATCAGCTCGACTTTACGGAAAATGGTTAATTATCCAGTTATCCGAGTGTTCAAAGTTGCGGATCGTCAAAGCTATCCAACGGGATTGGATCCAAATTGTGGCACGGTCGAAGTTCGCCTTCAAGTATCTCACTGGCGAGTGGCGAGTATTTATAACCTCGAACAACCAATAATTAGCTTTGATCTTTCACTCAATGGGCCGTGAGCGGGACTTTCAAATTCGAAATTAAACAAGCAAGGGTCAGAATTAATTTCGTTATTGACGATTGCAGGTATCTGGAAGGAAAAACTTCTTTCGCTGACTAAGGATCGTTAAGAATATGAATTACCTTAAGGGGATCGCACTTGATTAAATCAAATTTGATAAATGGGGATATAATATATATTTTCGGTCTCGCAATAATTACACTGAGAAACATTTGTCGGTTATTTTTATACCAATGACAAAAGTCCATTGTTATCGACTTGAATTAAGGCTTATAGAACAGGGAATGCGTACTTTAATTGGGATTTCGGTCAGCCAAAGTTTATCCAACTTTCGTAGGAACTTCATCTTCTTTCATTCTTTGTTGAATTGAATCTTCTAAATAAATCGAGTCATCGTGGAATGGAATCTAACAAATCTACTAGATTTTCAACAATTTTGAAACGATTTTGAATAAAGCATCGATATCTATGCTTTTCAAAGTAGAATCAAAATTCCACTAATTCCATTAATAATTTGCCACATACTTAATTCATACTGACCTTCTAATAAAGTTAATAAATAGCAAACATTTGTGGTCAACCAAAGCCATTCAATCTTGATAGAATTTCAAACTACAACAATATTGGCTGGCCTGTTTCACTGTGGCTTTAATATTTGTCAAGTCCCAGTACTCCCAGTATAAACACTTGTCGACATGCGATTGCAAAAGGCACCGAACGTCGAGGGGACGTATGAATTATATACGAGTAATGCCTGCCTTCGGTCAATATCCGCCCTATGTCTCGTACCCAGACACGAAAAAAGGAGAAGATATAATAGAGTATCATGTGACAAATTATAGAGCCCGTCAGTCAAGCTCACATGGATCTGTTAGTTTCGGGTTTACACTGCTTTGCCTCGCTAGATTAGCAGCATGTGTTTAAAAAGATTTTAATGGGCATCGAAAACTGAAACCTTCAGTACGTGATCCACTTTATTCAAAGACCATGCTCGTTTCCAAATTGCAAAATATCAGCCACATTGACGGTATTTTACGGTTGTAAAGAACTATAGTGTTTTAGCGAATAGAATGTTTGACAACTTGCTTCATTGTCAGTATCGAAATAGAGTGAAAAAGTTGTAAGCTCACAATCAGAGTCCTCAAGTTGTTGCAGTTTTCCGTCATACTGCACAGGCAAGACGCGATGCCATGTTCATTTTTATTCCGTAAATATTTTCGCACCGTCATAAACAACGGCTAGGCTGTTCTTACCTTCGTAGAAAAGGGACGACAATGCGTCCTTATCTACTAAGAACACTCGAGGTAGTCGATACGGTGAAGCTAATTAAAAGTTCAAGTATGATCAACTAATTATGAACATACCATTATCCGGAACTAATCAGCCCGACCCAATTTTACGGAAAAAGAATTAGCCAGGCAGCGATGTTAGGGTGAGTTAAGATCGAAAATATATAACCACGGAGATTCCCGAGTCACGAAAACAAAAGATACATCTTCCTCTTCAACCTCGATCACTGCTCTAACGATTCCTGGGTCTGCGAAGTTTTCTGATAACGAACGGGCCGGCGTGTCTGGATGAAAAATTTAGAATGGAGAAAAAGAACGTTTCAAAAAATCTTTATCAGTGCAGTTATTTGTGCCAATGATGATGTTCATGAATCAAACAACTTTACTACGCGATAGAAATGAATCTGAGAATTGCAAAAGTTGAGGCTTCAACAATTTGAAAATAGATTTTATCATCAAAATGTTCAAACTGATCGCACACTGGTGTTCTTCATCCGGTTCTAATGTTTTGCGACTTATTTTGTTTACCATAGAGATCTCAAGAGGTTGAATGAAAAAACGTTAAAAAATATTCATCTCCAAAATGCAAAGTATCGTCATAATAAGCGTTTAAATATTGTTGGAATCACAAGAAATGTTACATAAGTAACCGGTCAGTGTGAATACCGTTGTCAATACTCACTTAATTTCTTACAGCAACTTCAAATCTATACGCTTAGTTCACGACATGTTTTTCAGTTCAAGGATTTACAAAAAAATTGATCAAGTATAAAATTATCGAAATAGTCACATTAAAATATAATACGAGCGACATTTATGAAAAAGATGCTGAAACATATCCATTTTAGTGAAAAGTGTGTTTATTATATTCACAGTGGATATCTCCATAATTTTACGACTTGGTTGTCTGCGAATAAGCCTGCAATATAGCTGAATCGTGTCCTCATACTTTAAAGTAGTCCACGCTGAGGAAGATAAATTGGCCGTTCAGCGTGAAATATAATTGTGTTTGTTGGCCAGGGTGCGATAGCTACGGTTGCCTATCCAGGGTGCGGAGTAACGATCAGATCGATCTTCGCTCTATCTTTGATTTATCGCCTTCCAGACTCTAGCGTAATAAAGTGAGGAAAGGTTGGAGAGTAGCTTTTTATGTTTGTGAAAATTAAGCTTTCTCACCACGAGCAGAAAATCTTGACGACATGAATCAAAGCCCGGAATTTTATGAAATCGATCCAGTTTATCGATCATCGGCACGTGATGACAGTTACGTACATATACTACAGATCAGTCGAAAAATAAAAAGAATGGCTACCTTACGAACGAATGACAAAAAAGCTGCTTTTCTTCAGCAGGCGCGATCGGATGACCGCATTCCTGGTCCTGAATGCCTGACAATCAGTTTAGTTCACTGGATGTTCCGATAAAGAAGATCGTGGTAAGTTGTCAAACGAAAGAAATCCCTAAGTAATCATCTCCACTCAATGCCCTAATTTTTCAAACTCGCACGGTGGGAAATTCTTTAGGAATTCCGTAACAATTGATACAATTATTGTCAATTTTTTTCATTACCAGAGATATGTCAGTGAAAATATACAGCATACTTACGAGTAATCTCCGCAGAATATTGGGTTGCCTACCTCTGAGGGGAACAAATATCGGTAAAACAGATCTACCGAGCGATAATCACTTTAGTCAAGTCGAATCATATAATCACTTTAACGTTACTTCGATACGCAATAACTGAACTCAGTGTTAAACAACGCAGCATATTGCGGGGTTTACTTGGAAACACCCTGTATATCCCTATAAAGTTATGAAGTGGCGTTACCGCGAAATAAAAGCTCATGCTTCCTGTGTTCTGTAAATAAGGAACAAACTGATTGCACGTACGTACACTTAGGGACAATGAATCTGAGACGGCTAATTTCTTACACTAGACAGTTACGTTGGCAACACAGAGAAACCTACAGCGCCATAGTCGGCCGAGCGCGAAACAAACTCACTCTCGATAAATGTAACATAACCCATGACCGTAGAATCTAACCTTAGAACACGTGTCAATCCAACAAGTCATTGTTCCAAGGTTGGATTCGACGGTCATGGGTTACGTTATGTTTATTGAGATTGAGTTTGTTTCGCACTCGGCCGACTGTGGCGCTGTAAGTCTTTCTGTATTGCCAACATAACTGTCTAGTGTAAAAAATTAGCCGTCTCAGATTCATTGTCCCCAAGTGTACATGTATGCCAATGCTTAAATGGATTATCGCTCAGTTTGGAGACGGGTAAAGACTTTAGAATCACGTGTCCTAAACTTTAGAAAATCAACGTTTGATATACTACAGTGGAGAATGACTTGCCAGTACCAATATCCGGAAAGCTTCGCCCGTATAAAGCTCTTCGTATCATCTGAGTGCCAAAGAGCACCTAAGGCCAATCTGCGCATCGCAAAGCTTCTGCATCACTTAAATCCCATTGATTCCCGATCAGCGATTCCAACACGTTTTTACGTTTTACCAGTCAATCCCTCTCGTTCAACCGCAATACTAAAGCAGCGGCATTCTGGCATTCACGTATGGCACGGATTTCAGGAGCCGCCAAGTCTTCCAATTGATGCAAAATCTTCCGAAGTTCTTATCGTGCAATTTCAGCCGGGAAATCGGTATCAATAGTAACAGGCGAATGAAGTGTCGATCAACAGTTCTTTCTGAATTCAGTTTCCATGTCTTGGCATCGGTAAAATTTTGATAACTTCACAAAAATGCGTGTTATGAAAAGTATCTGTGTAGTTTAATAAGCAAAAATTAGAATGATGCCTACAACGTTGCAGATATTTATGAATCAAGTTCCGAAAAGGCCATACTGCCGATTAATTTGAAATTTCGTTTACCCATGTATTTTGGCTCGCTGATTACGAATATAATAGTGAAAATATAAATACATTAATAAAAAAATACCCGTAAATTAAAAATACCTCACAAAAGCCTTTTTTTTTTATTTTGGTGTATGTTTTTTTTTTTTTGCTCATGTGTATTTTATTTTATATTTTACTTTTTTTGTATTATACGGCGGCCGAAGTTATTCCAATCTTTGAACTGCGAAAGTCACCTTCCGTGTTTTTCGTACGTTTAAAAATACGAAAATGAAAATAAAAAAAAAAAAAAAACAAACGAAAAAACATACATTTTAAAGACCAAACTCCGACCTTCCCGACGTAAAGTGTGTAATTAGACAATATCAAAACTAATGGAGTTTTGACAAAACATACTTATTGAAGCATTGTTCCATTTTCGTCGAAAAAAATGGTTTTAGACGAAAACTGCATGCAACATAAAAAATAAATCTTCTTATAAGCTATAACTTTTGTAAATAACATTTTTCTCTAAGATCGACACTTATCAAAATAAAATTGAAACACTTTTCAAAAATCAGTTTTTGCGAAAGCTGACCTCAAAACTATTAACGTGATTTGGCAGCTCTTGAGGATCCACCTTAGAATGAATTTCACTTTTGGAAAGATCAGATTTTTTTTTAAACACAAATAAATCACGTTGTATCTTTTTCCGACGGTGGGAAGTGATTGAAATTCAAAGACAAAGGTGTGATCCGAAAACTTGATAAAATTGATCAATGTGTTTCTAGTAAACGGTCAGGTCTAAAGCCCTGAGAATTGAAGCATTTTGATATCTTAACTTGCACTCGTGACTCGTGGTCGTTCGACTGTTATATTAACGCAATGTCAATGAAAATTTCGGTGAAAAAAATTTTCTGACGATCTGTAGTTTAATGCGTACGCGCTACAACCCGAGTGCAGTTGTTTGCCAGGGTGACCACCGTTACAAATTTGGACGACAGTTCGCCGCGATGTATGTAACCACAAAAGGTTTGACACTTGTCGGTGTAAGCACACCTGCCAGTGACATCTATCAAAATTTTGAAGGTTATATTTATGACGGCTGGTGGCTCTGGCAAGCAGTCGCTAGGAATCCATTCTATATATTTAATACGCCTGGGAACCGCGCGATCGGTAAAATTGATAGACTGGAAAACCTATTGGCCGCTGGCCTTTGTTTTCGTTGAATCCTAGACGCCTAGACTCGTTGCAATTCTGGACAATAACTTTTCTACAGCCAGTTTCAAAGGAAAACCTCCGCTATCGGGGCGTTAATAACGAACAGCGGAGAAAGGAACTCGCAAGTCACATCGATTTCACGTTACACGCTTCGAGCAGCGCAACCGAATTTTTTTATACGTGCAAAGGGCGTCACACCTTTAGAGTTGTCAAGTAAATTGCAGTTATTTCGGGACAGGATAAAACTTTTTTTGTTTTCACAATTTTGTCCCTGCAGCATTTTGTTCATAGCTGCAATGAATGAAAGAACAACTATGAAGAATGGTTATTTGTAAAGTTGGAATCTCGATTTACTGTTCAAAAATGTTAAAAATACGGCAGCTCTATCCACTTTTATGGTCTTTTTTATCCTGTGCTGAGAGAGTTAGAAAAAAAAGAAAAAAATCGTGTTAAACAACAGCTCAACTATTTGTTGAAAATTAATCCGAGCAAATTCGAACAACACCTAAGCTGGGATATCAACAATTTGAGAAACGGTTCTATGATTCAAATGTTCAAAAATGTGATTGAACTTACTGACAAGTTTCGAAATTGAGTTAGGTATGCCAAAAAGTTTTTTTCGCAAGATCATGATCAAAATTTCCGTAATCTATCCCTTTGAAAATCATTGCTACCGATTGACGTAAAAAAGAACACAGAATCATATTTCTCATGTAAGATTGGAGACTCGTTTTTTGATTTCATTGATGTCGAAAGTCGAAATATAAATTCGAAAAACGTCTTCGGTCTCTGAATGAAACAGGATTTAATTTCGACGCAGCGACGACGTCACAAAATTAGCTAACTACCCAGACCAATTATTTTTTCAATCACGCCTTATCTGTAACTCGTGAAGTAATTAGATCACAAGACAAGATCAGTTTTACTTCGATTCTGTTTCGTTGTGTATTCGTCTTGAACTGATTCTAGATTTGGTTTGTGCTTTACACTTATTTCTATTGCAGCTCGTCCGATGCCAGCGCAATAGTGTGTAATTAAAATAAGCCGAAGATGAAAAACTGTCGTCTCGAAGAAACAGCAGCTTGGTAAACATGACCCGCAAAGTTCCGAATGAAGAAAGAAGGAATTAGCCTAAAACGAATTACTCTCTCCTACCAGAAACGAATACGAGAAAAGTTTCGTCGCCCAGAGGACGCGGCGAGAAACAACCTTCCCAAGTATTTTCTTTATCTGCCACGTATAACGCGGCATCTTATTTTCATTCAGACCACGTCGACTGAACCGTGCCAGGAAACACGGCGAGGGTTTTTTGACCCTGCGGTACTTCAGCAATCCTTAGCTTCCCTGCCGTCAGGACATCAAGAGACACGGGACGGAGGGAAAAACGAACACACATTTGTTGGAGTGTTTCGTTAGGAAGCGAAATTTGTTTCTTTCCCTTTTAACTTCTAAATAACTTTTTTTACATAGCGAGAATACAATATTGATATCTCTTGAGAATGTATGGGACGTACATACAAACCGGATAAAAAAAGAATTGTTAAAACTAAAACGGGATAAAACAAAGGCTTGTTTCGTTCCAACGGAGCTAATTTTATAATTAATGGATAAACAAAACCCCGTGACACAGCAAAAATTTTTAAAAAGCTACATTTTGATTATCAAGTGTTCGTTATGGTATCAACGTAAGAGCAATGTAACATTAGTCCAGATAATTTGTAGTGTATTTATTCATGAATAAAATGTGCTATCGCTTAATCAAGCCCTCAAATTCTTTGCTCAATATTGTTTTTGTGCCGATAAGCTTTTTCAGCTGACTGTAAATACCATACATTCCTAAATTCCAGTTCAAAAGAACTCAAAGTTTTTCCATTTAAATGTAATATGTCATTTTTATAAACTAATTTTGTTTCAAATCGTTATCATTCCAGAAGCATTTTGCAGAGCAGTGAATTCTACGAAAATGATCCCTGCAAATGAGCTCGTACCTGAAAATGTTTAAGCTTTATAAACCTTGGGTCGGAAGTCAATTTTATGTAAAAATTCATCTCTTCAAACGTGTTTAGTTATTGAATTATTAACTTTAGCCACAATGTAAGTTCAAATAGTACATCTGTACGGGATTGATTATCTGTAAAATACCCACTTCTAGGATCAAGTGTGTGACATCGAATGCGGTCAAGTGATAAAAAATGTGGTCTACAAAGGTTTCTAATATTGGAACGGTAAACGATGTCGAGAAGAAAATACGAGTGGATGCATTTCAGAGTAATACGTATCGTATTGTGCTAAAATGACAACCAAATTGGGAATGGTGAGATGTCGGTGACGGTTGGTTCAACGCTAGATGAAAACCCCAGATTTGATAAATATATCATAATATACCTAGAAACACTTTCGACCAGGAGGATCGATTATGAGAAAATATTCAGCTCAGCAATGAAACATTTGCCATTCGAATTAAGTGGCAAAGATTGAAGCCGACGAATCGCGAATTTTAACTAAATCCCTGAGATTCACTTTCAAAGAATTCCACCCTTGCACTAATGTCAAATTGCTTACGCGCAATCACGTATATATGGTAAAAAGAAGGCGAGAGTGATTAAATTTGCTTCGAAGGCAAGGGCGACGATATTTTCTAGCGACGATCCTTTACGGTGATAAATGATCTTCGAAGCGAAGGTAGGCAATAGTGAGACGGCAAAAAAGTGCGGTAATAAACAGAGAGGTACTAAAAATGTACGGACGTTAGCAGACGCTGTTAAAATCGTGTACACCTCACGGTTTCATAATTTACCTTCTTGTTTCGACGTCACGTGGTGTGATTTAAAACCGCAAGGTATTATGTCACTGACGTTGTTATAAATTACCCGTCGATTTACAAACTTTCAACAATTTCTTACCGAAGATTATAACACTTAATCTTTTCTCATGATGGAATGAAATAACGATTCAACAAATGTTTTTGGTGCAATATTATATTATTTGAATTGTTTTTGCAAGAATACGTCCTCTGCAGGTAAAAGTTACAACAACTAATTGTTTCGGTCAGAAAGGTTTCGGTTATTTTATAGACTACAAACTAGTATAGTTTGTCAACGGTGTTAAAGTTTAAACAATAAAAAAAATCATACCTAAAAATGATACGATTCTCATAAGGTCTTCTAAAAATTTCAAGAGATTCCGAAGGCTCATTAACGTACGTTATTTACAGGTTACATAAAGGTTTTAGAATGTTAAACGAGTTTTCGAAACTCTATAACAAAGTCACTCATTGTCTTGATACTGATTTGAGTGACGTATTTTTTTTGGGGGGGGGGGGGGGGGGGGGGGGATTGCGAGAAGAAGTAATAAAAAAAATCTCTAATTGTCGATTGCCCGAAAGTTGAGGTTCAAATATTGTTGATACATAGAGGCATGTACATTGTAAGATTTTACATAACAGTAATGTTCTTGGTGAATAAAATTATCTGGGCAAAGTATGTCGAAGATTTCGAAGATTTAAATAACCTCGAATGATTGGCTACAATTCTCGATTATACATTATATATTTGTATACGTGACGGATCGTAATTTTATTACAGCAAATCAAATCTATTAGTCGTTATTTGTAACAACTTAATATTATATTGCTGTGTCATAGAGTATAAACGTAGCTAATAAATAGCTATATAAGCACATGCGATAAATCTTTTATTACCGTGCGATAAACGTTTATTACTATGTATAATAGTAAACTGTCATAAAAACTTATGTTTCTATAACTGTCTGCAATTTTGCAGGAAACGTGTATTTTCCATTCCGTGAGAAATTTCTAATTGTGATTATTACACATTCCTGGGCTATTTCCATTTTTTCGTCGTAGCGGAAAAATACATTTCTCTTCGCAGTACGAACACTATTTTTGTAATCGTAACCAGAAAATCTAGTAACTATTTCCTCTTTTTAACTATTGCTCTAATTTGATGTTGATGCAACAATAAATTGAAGTCGAAGCCTTGTTTAGCCGAAAAAATGGAATAAACTAAACTAACAGACATAATACGTTGCTCTAACTAAACAATGTAATATGTAGTTAAAACTACAATCATACAAAACAATCCCTTGTGCCACATTTTCATTTAAATTCTTCAATTTTTAAACGGCACGCATTTTACAACCACGTTCAAGTACATTTGGAAAAAAAAACAAAATTTGCCTCAGTGGAAGCAATAAAACTGTTTTAATAATTTGTTGATTCAAAGTTGTTTTGTCCGTTTCTGACCGAAGTGAAGCGATAAATGTATTTGTATCGACTTCATCTGCATCACCCCTCAAAAGATGAAGTTACAGTTACAGTTTTGTTCACTCAGACTAGATTGTAAATCGACAAAATCTGACTAAAGAAAGGTTGAATGAGCGAAGAAAACGGTTTTCGAGATCACAAGCGTGGCCCCAAACCACATTTCCCCGTATAAAAAAAATACGTAAAAATACGGATAATGGATGTACGATGTTCGCCTGAGCACATGAAAAAGGTAAATATAGCAGGGACTGAGCGAATGCGAGTATAAAGAACATTTTTGTCGGCGAAACGTTGCGTTTGTAGTTGGCAAGCGAAACGTAAAAAAATCAAGGTGATATAAAAATTTTCATTGAGATATAAAATAGGGTGACGTGAGGCGCGACGGACCCCCAAATCATTTTAACGAAAAATATATTTTTTGTAATATTCATATATTATTATAGGTTGTTTAATATGTGTTGGATAAAAGTACGCAACGTTCTTTTAGGACGAAATTTTTTTCCTATAAATGTTATTTTAGATAAAGGCCATTTGCTCTAGAATATATATATATATATTTTTTTTTGTCATACGCATTGATAGATGATCAAAGATTTAATCAAAACAGGTAAAATTGACGACGAAGAGTGATTTGGAATAAAAAATGCGCTTCTTGGTTGGAAATGTTTTTTTTTTACGAATTATGGCAGAATAATGACGAATTTGTTCGAGATAGATGAAAAGAACTTGTGCCCGGTGCTCAAAAGCCACAAAAAATATTTAGCGGCTGAGGTGGTCATGCCCCACGTTACCCTAAAATATAGTACTCGAGAGGATAATGATTCGTTTCTATATTTTTATTAATACAAAATAAAAATTAACATTTTTGCTGCTTAAGCCAAACCTCCGGAAATTCAGGAAAACTCTTCGGCGGCCACGCAAACAGGCCAAGACTGATTTCGGATAAACTTTGATTTGATATCGTAAAATTTTCAGTCGAAATTTCATTTGGAACCGTAGAATCGAGGTTCAAAAATTGATACTTTTAGTCAATTTTATTAATCTATTCAAAAACAAAATAATACAAAAATATTGGCATTATAACCGAAAGCTTAGACATCGATGCTTCGTTTCAAAGAATTTCAAAGGGTTGAAATTACACTAGATTTGTTCGACTTCAGTGTGCGATGACTTATTTCATTAAGAAGACAATTTCCCACAGTTATCCAAACAAATTTCACTGTTTTTTAGCAGTCGCTTCAGTATTACCATTTGTTGACATCGGCATTAAATTTCGTATTATATCAGACTTTTCACGAGCAATTTTCGTTTCGATAAATCTTCTGCTAATCGCAACAGTTTGGATTCTGTCTTGTGTTTGGAAAGCAATTAAGGAAATAGTAGGAACTTATAGCAGGCTTCATTTCCCTGTGAAATACGAGCTGAGAGAAATGGTCGGGTACCAAGAACGAGGAAGTCGAAGGGATTTCCAAGTTCCTTTCTAATTGAACGAGACTTAGCACCCACAGTCCCATTGTTTCGATCGTTGTTTCATCTTTCCTCGTTTTCTCCTCGCAATATAAATGCAGCCTTGAGAAACGTAATTCAACTGTCGTGATTTTCACCTCGAAATGTAAAAATTCTTCAGGAGAATGTCACAATGACAACGTACGTAAAGCAGCCCTCGGTATGATCACTTAATTACATAAGTTATCTTCAGCCCTGGACCATTTCGAAGTTAAAATAATTTACGGAGAAAGAAAAAACCATCTTGAAACAGTAAATTGGAAGTACACGGTGATTGGATAATTAAATCCAGTCGAGACTTGCGAGATACTTTAATCGTACGATAATAAAGAAGCAATCGTTCATTTGGATGAAATAAATTTTATCTTTTCCGAGTAAGAGACACAAAAGCAACTCGGCAGTTATCACATGGAGCATATTTAACAGAATGGCTTTACCGTCGGAATTCGAACGTTTGTCAACTGGTTTCAATTTTTTTTAAATCTATTTCACGAAACTCTTCGACCTTGAATTTCACTAATTATCCTCACGGTTCGCGGATTTCCGTAGAAGTTACCCGTAATTCTGAAGTTACCTCACAATGCAATCCTTCTCAGAGTGACTTGAGCGACTTTCACCTTCAGTTTTCGAAAGTTTTTCTCTTATTTATTGTTCGCCTTCAAAGATAAGCCTCATGGACGAGGTAACTAGGGACAAACCTTCCCCAAGCAGAATTCAAACTCCGCCCCTAAACTAGCAGACGACATTTTCGGGTGAGGACCCTACCCATAATTTACTCTGGCATTCTGGGGGTCGGACCAGGTCGCTTTTATTGCTAATGCTTCGTCCCTGGTAAAACAGTGCGAATCGCAGTCGCGCCTGGAGGACGCAGTTGCTTCGACATGTTCCAATTTCGTGCAGTGAGTCAATTTTACTTTTTTTCTACAATGCGATTGTAGATAAATTCAATGTATATTCATACAAGTCAAGGGCCAAAATTGAATTATGCTATTCGAATAATGTAAATTTTATGTTTTATAACGTTTTCGATTCAGGACATTATCATTTTCTTCACATTCACGTTCATACTTTATTATGCTGTGACATATTTTCTAAACGCAGCTCCAGGTTAAGTTGAATGATTTTCAACACTGTTTTCCTGTAAATTCGTATAATTAAAATAGCGGATTTTTAATTTCGTGACAAACTAATACCTATATTCGGAATGATGTATTTTGTTAAGTCTGTCGTCGAAACCAAATCTGGAGTATCTTTGGAGCTAAGAACATACACGGATAAAGGATGTATCGAGTAACGATGCCTCTAATGGGATTCGAGTTTCATTATTTACATTGAAACGTAGTCAGTCAAACTGGAGGATCGGTTTAGAAAATTTAATGATGAAACTGGAATGAGACACTTTTCAGACGTTATTTAAATAGGAAAGAATCACATTGTTAGACGAGACACTGTTTATACTTGAGATAAAAATCCTACATTAAGGAAAGATTTTTAATTCAACTTTTCAGTTCTAAGGCCTCCCCTTTAACCAATTATCATTATTTTACCAATATTATTGGTTTATCAAGTGACCGCATGTATACACTAATTAATTTTTTTGCGCAGGCTGTTTCAGATAATTCTACTAGGTCCTGGAATGTGCACCGCATTCGGCCTCCTTTCCGAACAGCTTCACGGCGATTGGTTACATCCCCGCCATTTTTCACTTTTTTCTTAAGGAAAAAAAAAAAAAAAAAAAACGGTTTGGAAAATTATAATTATGTAATAAAAAGTACCTATGACCCTGAAAAGATATACACATTCCTTACCCCGCAAAAAAAATCATGAATATCAACTAACATTTGGCGTTCTATAGAAAGTTCCCCCTTTAACCGTTCACCGCGCTGCTGAAATCAACAGTGAGATCAAAAAAAAAAAAACCGAGATCTTCTGCAATTTCACTAAATGCATAAACGGAGACTACTGTGGCCTTGTGTATAATCATGAACACTCCACAGCAAGGCTGAAACGCTGAGATAGCTGGCCATGAGGATGTGGATGTGTATGCCAGGCCAAGGAGGAATCAATGCCGTGATTCTGTTTAACCGCAATGCTGATAATCCGAGATTGAACAGAGGAGGTTTTCTTGGATATTTAATAATGGGGCTTGTCGAGTCTCATCATCGAGATAGATTGATAATTCAGACTCTGCTTCAAGACTTAGGGCCGTCATGAAAAAAAAATATCCTGTAAATCGAGTCACAAGTGCTTGCGTATTCATCAGATGTAGGTGAAAAATCACTAGTGTTACCGTGAAAAAGTACTCCGAGTGACAAAACACGATGCTTTTAGGTTGGATAGTTCATTACGGCATATTCTCGCCCGGGTTAACATAACCTCGATATTAACTTTCTGCCATTTTAACAACGAAAACTTGACGGTCACTATTATTTGAGGTTATCAAATTGGTTTCTGAAGATGAACGCATTTTTTTATGATTTCAATAATCAGTCTATTGTATGAATGATTTTTCATCACTCCATGGAATAGATTGGTAAATCAATTTATCACACGTTTGATTGATCGCTGGCTTCGCTTATCGATGATTGAGGTTATAATGAAACATAAAAATATTACCTAACTCAGAAACATTGAACTCTATCACTTGTGCTACACATTTTTACTGTAATGAGTAATAATCGCTCAGAATAAAAACATCAGCGTTTTGGTTGTACAGCCATTTATCTTATGGTATATCAAAATTAAACAATGAAAAGTCTATGAATTTTTTATTTGCTTGTTGAGACGAAAAATCAATCCAGTTAAAACAGAAAGAACTCGAATCCTATTCCGGTTCTAATTTTTGCATCTTCGTTTTCCATTCAACCATTAATGCTATTTCTAACATAAAACTCTTACTCTTTGTTCTAGTTTTAGGGCTATGAACCGTTACTCAGAACAGAAAGTCGTAATTAGCCAAGATCTCAGGTGCAGTGATTTGGCACCGAATGCTCTGTACAGATGCGTGTACTACCGTCGATGTACATATGCAATGTTGGTACGAGTACATCGCGTGTTCTTTTAACGAAACTGCTAACTTCGCCACATCTCGACTAACTATAGAGCGGTCCTACGTAAACTTGCGAATTCATTAGCTACTCCGAGAAACAACTAACTGTTAATTGGTGAGCAATTTGCCCTAGCGCTCACTGTAGCTTGTACTACGTCTGAACCCGAATCGTGAGTCTGATAAATATTTCGTAAAGGTGCGGAGAGTCTTTGACGGTTCTGTACGCATACTGTTGATATTCTATGTGGGAAATGATCGATAAGAGCTAACTTGAAGAAGGTTTCTAGTACTTACTGCACAAGAGATAATGTCACAATGTTGGCCTTTCAAATGAATTGGCAATGTTTTTTTTAATCAAAAAATGTGGAAAACTCCAATGCACCCCAGAGTTCATCACTGTACTTCTTGAGAAGAATAAATACACGTGAAACCACGAGATTTTTCCTCTAAAAACCAGTATCATTTTTGTTTCCTAGCCATGGCGTGATGCTTGAGGGGAAACCCCGAACCTTATACGAGATGGGAGCGTCTGAATGCGCATGCGCGAGCTTTGTCGGTTTTCCATGCAAGCTGACCACCTCAATGTTCGACTGCCAAACGTAGCTTATGCAGGTTATGCAGGTGATGCGAAATTATCTGATTCAAGTAGGTCTTGAATCGTTTTTCAGTGATCCGGAAGGGCTTGAAAACTTTTGTTGTTAATTAACAGAAGACTAATGACTGTTGCAAATCACCATAACAACATAATAAGAAAATAAAAAAAAACCAGTTTGACATTTTACGAAAAATATTACCGCGGTACGATCGAGCTGATCGATATAGTTATATTATTTTGTAAATGCACATTCGGGTACTCGGGAACCTAGGTCTCAGCGGATTTTTTATCTAGGTCAATGATTCCTCCAAAAATATGCTTTCGTATACCGTAAGACGCTCTTGGCTGTCGCTGAAACCTGACCAATTTTAATTCCCATTTAAAGCTATACGGGGCATAGACTGACTTCAAAAATGTGTCAATACAAAAACATAACCAAAGAAAGGTTCACGAAGTGTAACTTGAGGAGTTTTGAGCGTGGTGTCTGTTTTACCGACCGTACAGCGTTGTTTGGCTCTCGATCACAAACAATCTTTAGTCGGAAGACCACGTCTCTATCAAATCAAGGATTATTTTCGCGCTATATGTAGATTCTCAGTGTTACAGGTCCAATAGGAATACACTGTCAAATATTATACTTGGTCTCTCGGCTCTTTGAGGGAGGTCTTCCTCAGAAGTTGATAAGTATATTTATACAAGAAACGAAAAATTACTAAAATAATACTTACATCAAATACAATAGCTATCAAAATGTAAAATAAAAAAAAAAAAGGTAACAATTTTCTAAATGAAAAAAACACCACGAAGAAATCTTTTGATTTTTTCTTAACAACTTACAAAAAATCATACTTCTACTTTGTCGGGCTCCTTGGGTGTCATATTAATTAGTGTAGGAAGTAAGACTTATGAGGTAACACAAGCAGAAACGAAGCTTTGTCGTGCGGAAGGCGGGAACAAGTGGTGACAAATAAGCAGCGAGAGAACAAGAGAGTGACAACTCATAACCCGTGAAAGCATGATATTAACTGTCATAGCTCCAACAAGTCTAACTATACAGTGATAATAGGTAGAACCTCCACAGTGAAGGGAATTATTTACCAGACTTATTAGAAGTCAAACTATGATATGAATTACTTAAATTATCAGTGCCAGATCTAATTGTAAGATTAACACAGCTATTATCACTAACAATGCTACACATCTCCAAAATCAGTCTTTTTCTATAACATCTTTCATGGCAAAGGATACTAACATCATTAAAATTAAAATTATGGTCACAGTCAATCCTATGACTGTTCGTTTCTTCCTATTCGCGAAAATGTTCCTCTTATGCTCAATGAGTCTGGTTTGTAAGTCTCCCCGTTTGACCAACGTGACATTGGTCGCAATCATTACAAGGTATTTTGTACACACGATTAGACTTGTTTTGATTGGGAACAACGTCTTTTGGTAAACAAATACGGCCTTGAAAAATGGTTACAACTTCTAAAAATACACCTGTTGCTGAATCTAGTCCGTATGCGACCAATAAATTGTGATAACTTTTTGACATAAGAGAAATATATGGAGTTAGCGAACCGAGGAGTGTCAACATCCAGACTGCCAGGTTCAATATGTCTCAACACTGCAACACGAGACTCAATACATTGATCCAATAGATTTTAAGGATAACTGTTTGACGATAACACTTTCTAAGTCAAGTAAATATTTTTATTATAAGGCCTTTCCTTGGCCAATAGGATCCTTTTATCCACCATATTGTAAATGTTAGTCACCCTCTGCTTCGGTGGATGATGTGAAGCAAAATTCAAATATCATTTAAATGAGGTGGGCTTTTGATACCAATCCGTTATGATCGAACAGATCACAGACGCATCGCATCAAGAAAACTAATTTGTCCATTCGCCTCTCTTCTAAAAAGTTTTGAATTTTGACAAGACCTCATCTACAGAACCTGTTGGGATCGTAAGGAAAATGTAATCAACATATCTGTGATAAAGCACGGGACTGAAATTCAACAAATTGAAGGCTTTAGTTTCTAGGTCTAATTCCATATCAAAATCCGACAAAATTGGGGATAACGGGGATTCCGTTTGCAATCCCCGCGCATTCAAACGTAAAAACAGCGGCGTTAAAACTTCATCTCAAAGCATTTAAAAATTCTTGTAACGAAATTTTTATCTTGTCTCCAAACCATTCCTACTTTCTGACCACAGTATCAATCGCTAAATCTGTAGGAATAATCGTAAAAAAAAACCGTCTGACAAAATATAGGACGCGACCATCCCGGATTTCGATGTTCTTAATATTGTTTAATCATTCTGTACAGCGCTCTAGTGTCTAAAAAATTAAAGCGTGCTCGTTTAATTAATGCTAGATTTATTTGCGCGAAGCTGAAAAATCCTGCTGTCACTAACGCGTTGGCGGTACACAGATGCGAGAGACGATAACTGTATTTCTCAGATTTTTCCTGAACGTATCCTCCGTACGAGGCCAGTGGGCTGTATGAGCCTACATTATCAATGTTCTGAAATTGTTCCCAGACACGTAAGTTAAACAATGCAAAATGATGTTCCGACTAAATTGCGAAGCGTCAGCCTAGCGTTTGCACAAATGTACACTTGGGGACAATGAATCTGCGACAGTTAATATTTTACACCAGACAGTTACGTTGGCAACACAGAGAAACCTACAGCGCCACAGTCGGCCGAGCGGGAAACAAACTCAATCTCAATAAACATTACATAACCCATGACCGTCGAATCTAACCTTAGAATACCGCGTGGATAATGAATTGTTGACGTGTCAATACAATAACAATCTAACATAACTGCCAAGTGTAAAAATTTAGCTGTCTTATTGTCAGATTCATTGTCCCTAAGTTTATACAAACGTGGTCGTGTAGCCATAGTTACCGATTTTACCGTTCGACGTCAATGCTGCCAAACTTTTCGAAATGCAATAAAGCATCAGTGACGCCCAAATGGCGGGGTATTGGAATTTATTATTCTGCAAAGATGTGGAGTTTTCTACGGGTTTTATATCATTTTGTGTAAATTGCCGGGATTATGTTCAGAATTCTAGTAGTAACGGAAGCATTTTGGAGAACATTTAACATTCTAACTAACGCCATCATTTTCTTCAAATAATCGAAATATGTTGACAGGTTGAGTTTTTCGTTAGTAATATCGGCAACTATAGTTTGAGGCCGAATCGTCTGAGGTGCTCAATTGGTTTTAGAAATGCTCAAAATTTCTTAACATGACCGAGTTAAAGGTAATTAAATTCCCTGTGACCCGAAAAAAAAATTTCAAACGCTAAAACGTCATGTTGTCATCTCTATGAAAAATCTATATCATTCGTCCGGTTGTGATGAACAATTTGTTTATAAATTAATTCAGTATAATTATGAATGAATTCTTTGTAATAGTTTTTTTTTTATTTATAAATGAATTCACTATATTTTTGAAAAGATTTGTTCTCGAGCTTGTAGGTTTGTAAAAAAGTCTGATATGTATGTACAATTGTTATAATTTACAGATAATAATCTTGTAAATTAGCAGTAAATGAATTATTGTTATGCAGAATCTAACTGAAACGAAGTATGAAGTCATCGACGAATAATATGAGCTATTTGTAATCAGAATCGGACAAGCGATGTGGATTTTGCGGTGAAAAATCATAGAATAATGTTATTTTTTCGAAGTTGTTGATGCGATCAGGTCTCTAAAATTCGAAATTCGCCGTTTTAAATTTGTCCTGTATCGTGGGAACTTTTTTAGTCATATGATACTAAATCAGCTTAAGAGAGGTGTTTCTATTTTCTTTGTGACAAAATGATTTACCATTATATTACCAGGACTTCGTTTTCGCCAAAATTTGGATGGGATGGTAGCAAAGAACGAAAACTGATACCGTGGCGTATTCGGAATTCAAATTATCTCCAATTAAACATTAGAGCCTCTCATCAACCGGGTTCAAATTGGAATTCGAAATTACACTTTCCTATCTTCCGTTACGATCATTCGATTACGAAATATACAAACGTATTCAATCCCGCTTCTTTCCATAAAAAACTCTACACCGCTATCAATTGCGCGTTGGTTCTTTTCACTCGGATGATCCTTTCACACCAAAACGAATCCTCGTTTCTCGTTCTACGGAGGTGTTCATCCGTAACTCTGTTATATGAATAAATACCTACGTAAAAGGACCCGGAATACGAAGCAATTCACCGAGAGAGTTTTTATTTACTACTTAAAGATTCTAGTCAAATGGGTATCGTCACAATACTTTAGCTACTTAAATATCGTAAGAATGAAAAGAAACCGTGCTACAAATATATACCGATTCAATGTAATTACGAGTATAGGTGTTAATACTATATTCTATATATAACATGTTTTTAATACAAGTATATTTTTTTAATTCCCTTTTCTTTTCAGTCGACTAAGGCACTCATCTCGATTTATTGTTTCACCAACATCAAATTATCGCAATCGACTTTAATCAAAAGGAAGAGCAGCACATGCTAGATTTTCTGATTCTATACAACCAACTCATTTTCTGGCTCCAGCTAAATTTTTCAACCATGGTGAAAAACGAAAATAGTCAAGGACTGCATGGTAACCACACCTAGAAATTTGTGATCGTTCGACTGGGAACCAATTTGATATTAGGGAATAAGAGAGGTTTTGTGGAGCTATAATTAAGGTAACAATTATGTTTGGGTATATATTTCTCTTATGAAGCAAGATAAATTACCTAAACCATTTTCGTTCAAGGTGTTGGAATCTCGGAAAAATTCATATTTGATACTGTTCAAAAATTCCTTCTAGCATCGTTGACCGAAAAAAAACCGAATTGCTCACGTGAAATAACGACTATGGAAATAACCCCGTAGCGATACTCGAAAGGTTATGAAAACTATCGAGACCCTATGAAATCTCCATTTCTTGTAGAATCTTCAGTTCTTCTAACGATAAGTAGATGTTTTCAAGTTACACGAACTTGGACTGCCGACGCCGCATAGCGTGCAAAGCATTTACGGGTAAAGCACAATTTAATACACGACTAACAGCATTGGCTGCCAACACAACGCCATGAAGATTTATCGCGATCTCCGTTACCCCCACTTTCCTTCGCTGAAGGATGGTTTCCGCATTTCAGACGTTCTTCAAACGTTTTTGGTCACAAGTTAAACCGACACTTCAATGCACGACTCATACCGTACCGTATATATGGGGCATTACACGCCAACGAGTCAACGAGGGTCTGAACATCGACCTCTTGCATTGGGTCCATCAATTTTTGTATTGTTGTTCCAGCTTTGAAAAGGTTTCAGATTTTCTTCCACATCTTTTTGAGTAAATTCGTTTACTTATGATTTTTAAAAAGCAAATGCACATGCCTTTGGATGTAATTTAAAACTCTGAATCGATTTCAATCTGGCCGATTTGGCGTGGGATTAATACTCCAGGTGTATACCGTAAATCAAAAATAAGAGCTGCTATTTTTCATGTGCCAAGATTTTGGTGCTGTAGTAAGCATCTTCTTTGAATTGATTTGAATATTGATTCGCATATTCTGCTATCTAACTTCATGTTTCAATGCTTCCGTTCACAAGCTGTACAAGTACCATAATTGTAATAATTGCTAATTGAAAATTTGCCGGAAATACCGATGAATTGGTACTTGGTTTAAAAAAAACTTTAGATTTTCCTTTTTTTTATATGGAATAATCCCTATTATAGTCAACCCTTGTCAGGAAATTAATTTATTTCAACAGTCGACTAATCGCGTAGTAATGCTGTATGTAAACATCCTCAAAATTCACTGAAACCTGCCTTAAGTTCTCGGTTGACGAATAAATTACAAAACGAATGGTAAGGTAAGGTGATGCGTAAATAAGTAGACAGACGGTGTATTCTAAGCGAAACCGGTTCGAACTTTTGTGGATTTTATGGTAACTACTCAAGTCCAAGTAGGATAATAACTAAAGTTGCGTATTTCAATATTTGTGAACTCTCAATGAAGAGATATAGAAATTTCCCTCGCTACACACGGCATGGAATTTACTTACAGTGATTGGTTGGCCGAAAGTCGATACTTTTTATTCATTTTGTTACGAGATTGACATGCATCGAGTGTTCAAAGCATTGTATTAATGAGCTACGAAGATCGCTGTAAAAAAGAAAAACAGAAAATGCTGGCATTATAAATAATGTAGAGCTTATTGTTAGATGTCAATGCGTTACTTCCAATCGCTTCAACGTGACTGAAAATCTAGTGTATTCGCACGATTTCACTCTACGATGGCTGATTTCATTCAGAGGATTATTTTCTACACAGTCGCTGAAGCAGATTCTCTTTTTTCGCAATTATTATTTTTATTATTATTAGCAATAGTCGAGTGAAATCATACAAATCTGCCATATATTCAACAATTTTTAAGCGATTTTAAATGAAGCATGCCTCAGCTTTCGTTTCAAATTGCAGCGTTTTTCATTTTCGTATTTTTCAAGAGACCTTTGTTATAGCTTATTATATGAATGTAATGATTTGATAAATACTCAATGTACGACTATTTCGTACTAATGCTGTGCGATTATTAGATAATTTCGATTAATCAATTAATCGATTAGTTGAGTTTTTCGATTCATCGTTTTCCAATTGATCGATTAATCGATGACTTAGATTAATGGTTACTTTTGATTAATCGATTAATCGTACAGCACTATCTCGTACTGAAATGAATGGAAAATATTAATTTCAACACCAATCAATCTTCTTAAAGGGGACCGTGGGTGAAATATTGTTTTTTTTTTTTTTTTTGTTATTCATTTGGATTGCACAATTCGACTTGCTTAAGTACAAAAGTAAGAATGAAAATCAAAACTATGATCAATTTCACCAAAGTCTCTCCTTGATAATGAAAACATTAAACGTAAAATCATACTTAAACATGCGTCCATTTCGGCACCAAATTTTTAATACAAATTACTCCTGATAATGCGACTTTGCGAGATCTGGTAAAGCTGAAGAATGAAAAAATAAAACTACGGAAATTATGATTTTACGTCAATTACCATTCACGTGAATTATATACTTGCTTAATATGAACCTTATTACTTATGGCCGGTGATTTCTCAGCCTAATGTGTAAAGTTGTTCCAAAATATAAGCTTCGCTTTGTAATAGGCATAATAAATTCTTTATTCCCGACTCAACCATAATGTTGACTTTTTTGACCTGAAAAGCGGGACGAAAGTTACATATTATTCCCTCCGACCTTTTTTCCCTCATCTGCGGGAAAAAAATAGCGCTTTTCACCCGCATTCTCGGAAAATATGAATATGTTTCCCGCAAATTGATATCTAACATCTGAGCTCTCGGTATGTGGGATTTGTTGGGACTAATTTCGTGAATTCGATGGAAATGTATAACAGGAGGTAGAGAAAAGCGCGCGCTATTCAATTCACTTAATTTACTATAACATGATCATTTGAGCTCCAACATTTTCACAATTTAACGTTTGAAACGAGAGAGAAAAGGGGAGAATTAGAAAGAAGACACAGCTGTCAACCGCGCATTGCCATGTACGACTCTAATATTTTAACGAAAATTTTACTCGTTACCGAGAATAGATATGACGCATCATAGGCGATTAATGTACGATCAAATATAGAATAAATGCCAGACAATTATTTTTATTGCATCTGTCTTCAAATTTAATTTAACTTTCAAAAGCATATTTTTTAGGTTTAGATTGAGTCGGAAATAAAGTCGATTATTCCCGTGTGTGGGTTTACTGCCCGAGCGAAGCGAATGATCCTAGACTTTATTCCCTTGTTACATAACGTACTATTATCTGTCAATAAGATCTCAATCAGACATGAAAAACTCGCACGATTCGAAAACTCTGTAATGCATTACACGCTAAAATATCTAGGATGGAAAATAGGTTGTACTAGATCGATTTGAATTGGCTAGGAGCCAAAGTTTCGGCGGTTTAAGTGCACGCAGATTCATTCGGCTGAAAGTTTCTGTGGTCTGATTACGAAGCCACGCCTTGCGGTGTTCGAGCAATTCGCCCAAACGTACCGGGGATCGAAGTATCGGGTTATTTCGAATTCTCCAATGGAACAAACTGTAACTGGCGATTTAAGTGTTGCAAAGCGTATGCAAAGTCTTGGTAAACTTTTGACGGGAAAAAAATCAAACGAAGGATTGATTGTACGTCAGGATTTTGATTATATAAAACAATAAATTTTTCGGCCGGAAACGATTTTTCGAATTGGAAACTTAGTTCTACCGGAACATGGACAGAGCTACGCAATTTTTCTTCCGTACGACCCTCAGCGATGAAATTCCCAGTAGATATTTCCCAAGATTTCCCAGTCCAATTTTCCGAATACCATGACATTTCCCGCTGCGATTATATCCGTGGACAGTAGAGTGGCACGTGTTTGGGCTTTGGCAAATATTTTCCGTTCTCACCCTGATAATTTAATCAAGGTGTGCAAAGAAAAAAAAAAAGAAAAATATTCAGCAAAGTTTAAAGGTGGTCGGTTAATTTTACCTACTGCCACCGAGCGATTAAAATTATGAATGGAAAATACATATAATTATTTTTTCGATGCCAATACTCAAATATTTCTCGAACACATATCATCGATGAATAAAATTTACAACCTGGCACACTTTTCGCGCATATTACGAGGTGTGAAATGCAATTTTTGCAGATTTTTTTAACTGTGTTGAGAAAAATTGAAAAATTGACAAGACTATATCTTCATTATCTTTGTAATGTTTGTAAGTCGAAAAATCGTTTTTCAATAAATCTGCAAAAATTGAATTTCATATCACATACTCGGACCTGTCGACATTTCTCGTTAAGAACAATCCGCATTCGCAAATACACGGCCTTCCAATTTATTTTCTAGCAATCTTTTCACTGCGACTGTTCGATCTCATACAGAGCAATAAAGTATACGGCATCCTGCTTATCGAACGATATTCAAATCCGTGTGTATTCCTTGTGAATTTACACGGCGATGTGTAGAATTCTGTCGAGTTTCTCTTTTATATCTTCGTGGCGAGACGGTAAAGCCGAGTTTTATCGTATACGTGCGGCTAAGGAAGGAAATATATGTGACGCAAGGATAAAAACGTTTACTTATACCATTGGGTTTATCCCTATATGGCATTCCGCGTGTAATCGATCTGACCGAAACCCGAACCCTCTTGGAATGTTGTTGCGAATTGACGAGAGTAATTGCAAATTTTTATTCGCGTGCACGAAATTTTTTTGCAAATTTTTATCCGGAAACAATCATACGTCAGCGGTCGACGTACATGTAAAAATCGACAATATCCGGGGAGTTTCGATCAAATATAACCTTAAAACCATAGATCGTAGGTACAAAACAAAGTTGGGAATAAGAAAGTTTCAGTTTCAAGTGAGTTTTAAAGTTTCGATGTGCGGAAAATATGCAGTTTCCAAAAAGTTATGGATACAAAATTCTACGTGGAATGCTCCATATATATAATGTACAATATAGATTATATTCGTAACTCTTTAGAAAAGAAGCCTTTACTCTGTGAACATGGAATATTTTCATACGATATTTCTTGTAATTCTTATATTCCCGATTTCTAATCCAATTCGATACGTATACTTCAAAATATGCAGTATCAAAATATCTTCCGTGTCATGCAGTCCTGACTAACTGAACTAATGAGTTTTCCCGAAAGCCTTGAAAAGTGGAAATGAGATCACGGCGTGACTGAATAGACATTTTCCTCATGTTATACCAGAGTTCAATTGTCTTATAAAATTCTCTATAGTTTTCCGAATTAATGATAAACGAGAATCGAAACGTGATATTTCACCATAAAATATTCATAGGTAAACTTGCGAAAACTTGATTGAAGTTGAAAGCTGAATCTTACCAACACAGATTCCTGACGCCACAAGCTTGAGGACAATGGCGCTATTATCGAGGAAATGGTTAAAACATTGTCGGGACTAATGAAAAGAATAAGCATGATTGCGGTACAACGCAAACTTTATTAACCTTCCAATACTCCACACCATTTCCCACTCTTCCGGTTGAGAACGGGAAGAGCACACCCTTACATTTTGGGATACTCGAGCATTCAGGGGCTGTAATTAATTTTGAAACCAACAAATGTGTTTCTGCCTCTCGGACGAGCCTGTAATTGCCGAAGTAACATGTGATATCACAATACCTGTACGATTCTCGAACCGATGTTCCTAATTTTAGGATGTTTTGCACGCATTTCGTTTTCGATGTGTGGTCTTGATTTATAACACTCGATGTATAACTGAGTTTGTCGAATAATGGAGAAAAATGAGTTTAATGATACGGTTTATATTGATGGTGAGCTTATACCTGATCTGGAAAGGATATCGAATTACACACCAAGAGGTTGAAATTTCGTCATTAGTTTTTATGCAAAACTGCGTATTTATAGTTCTATACGTCATGCTGGATTTTCCAACTATCTCACGTTATATCTTCGATATTTATGCTCATTCTCCTGCAATACACAATTGTTTATACTTTATACGAAGTTATTCTATCATTCCTGTATTTCAAGGACAGAAATGGGCGTATTTACAATCGTTTTGAACATTGCCTCATTACATTTGTAATTAGTTACAACTAGATGCGAATTTAATTTTTATTTCGTTTTGTTGCAATTATATTGTTATTATCGTCTCAATCAAAAACTACAAGTATAATAATTAATGTAACTGCAAGTGTAAAATTAAATGGGGTATTGATAATGGTCGAAAAATTTTATTTTCACCTTGAGACATGGTTTCATATTAAAAAATTACTATTTCATAATAAATTCACTATTTCCTCACGATTCTCCGGTTTAATTTTTTGTCTCTTTATTTTTTGAAACGACAAGTGGTAACGTGTATCTTGGTAATATTAGAAAGAATCTAAATTACATACCTATAGTATAATTTCGATTTGTCGATTTGAATGACATTTTCAGAAGCATTCACAATTTCCAGTATCAAATGCATTCGTGAAATTAAGCTTTTCACCCAGGCTTGCACGCCCGTTTGCCAGTAGTGGGAATTTCCATGACACGCCCTCGGCACTCGGGAGGGTTAAATTGAACGACGCCTTTATTGCAGCTACCAGATTCTGGTGCCTCTTTTTTTCTCTTTATCCAACTTTCGCTGTAGTTTGTTTTATCCGAAGGGCGAAAGATTCCACTTTCGGAGGGTGGGATAAAAGAACGACCGTAGAATCCACATCGCAAACGATGAAAGGACGCTGACGTAGACATCGCGACGCACTCGACGCTATAACACATCTGTTTTATTCAACGAACCTTATACGAAACTTAACGTCATTGTTGGGATTCGTCGCTATCTACTGTAATAAAATTGAATCTACATTTTATTCACGTATATCTTGAAATGACGCGAAAAACTCGCTAAATTCGACTCATATTTATTCGCCCATTTTTGCCAATGGTTTTGCGTGTAGATAACACTGGAGTAAAGTGGTCGCATCAAGCTTCAATTTTCTTTCACTCAGCCTATCTCAGAGAAATTCTCACGCTAATTATGTAGAAAATAACAAATTCCAAAACTAAGCGACTCTTGCTTTAGTCAAAATTACGGTATGGGTTTTCAGAATGTTTATATTTCTGTAAGTAAAAAAAATGTCTTGCAAATTTCCGACGCAATTTTAGAGGTCAAGCTTTATATCAAGTAGGAGAAATGCTGGAACGGTATACACACGCGCATGCAGCCCCGCTTTAAACCAATTTTTATCGAATCAAATAAATTTCACTTGGCTCGATGAAAGTCGACTTTGATAAACAAATATGAGTGATTCGTTTCAAAGTAACCAATTTTAAATACGATTTCAATGTCGATGTGCACTTATTACGATTGCAAAAATTACAAGTCCCTTCCAGAGAAGACACGGATTACAAAGAGATGGCAAAAAATGCGTTGATTACGGAGATAACAAAAGATTACAGAGATTACAAGAAGATGGTTTAGGTGGCCACGAGGTTAAGTAGATTGTAAACATAACAGTGATCGCAAAAATTACACGGCTTTGAAAAGATTACAAGTGATTACAAAGATTACAAGAATCTCACTGATTACATAGACAATATGAAGAATGCGAAGAGGTTACGAAATATTACAAGGTATTACATAAATCGCACATGATTGCAAAGATTACAAGTATTTCAAGGACCATTGAGATATCTTGAAGGATACAATGGAATTACAAAACATCGCAGGGAACTACAATAAGTACGAGGGATTAAAAAGATTGTAACGATTACAAATGTAACAAGAAGGATGCAAAGGGATTAAGAAAAATTACAAGAGATGATGAAGGATTACAAAGATGATGAACTATTACAAGAGATTGTATATTGCGATTTCAAGAGATCACAAGGATTGTTCAAGATTTTCGTATAACGTACACTAAATTACCACAATGATTAATTCTCCGCTAATCATTAACCAAATTTTCAAATGGTAAGACGAAAAAAATCAATTAACTCAATTGAAAATTGCGGTCGTGCGATAAGCACGTGATATTATACAACCACAGGGTATATTTCATATCGAAGTAAATATTTTTCTCGCACATGGTCAGTAACAACAGCAAAAAATTGTTTACCTTTCGGCCCGGGTGGGTACCCTCCTCAGAACGATTATATTTACAGAAACATCTAGTAATAACGTGGAATAGTTCAATTTTGAAGAAAACACGAAGAAGTCAATATTTAAAAACAATGTAGAATGAAAACCAGTGTGAAATTAAAAATTTTTAAAAAACTGCGATACGAAGCTACCAAGCATTCATCTTGGTTAATAAAATTAAATTAAAACACAGAGACGAAATTTTTGAACCGAGCTCTATTTTGAAACATGTAAATCCTCCAGCGTGTAGCGGAAAGAGAACAAAAAATAGTCCAAGAAAAATATTTACTTCAGCATTACCGTGGTCAAGAAACCATTATTCATTATATTTCATATCAATTTGCTGCAGGCGACATAATTTCGAAAATAGCAATTGGACAACCAACGTCCGTAAAACACTTTGTTCCGTTGTTGAGTAAAACAAACCACCCCCCCCCCCCCAAAAAAAAAAGAAAAAAAAAAAAACAAGCAGAACGAATAAACAACGAATGCGGGCACGTATCTCGACGAAAGGGTTAAAATAATAGGAGGGTGAAAAACTGAAGGAGCAAATATGGAAAGTAAAATGAAATTCAAGCGAAAGTATAATTTCGGTATTTGGTGTAGAAAAAAAAAGGCAAAATATTCATGCATTATATACGTAATCGCAAAAGCGATCGTGAAAAATAAAATCCTGCGATACTAACGATTTCGGTTACTCTTATCAATTTTGTGATAAGATTACCCAGTTTATCGCCCTCTTAAATTCACCACTGTCAAGTGACCCCAACGTATTGGGTCACGTATATGTATGTGCAATTTGGAAGGCACATAGTCGCGTTTGTGCCCGCGTGCACGGGATTTATACCGTTTCGAGAGGGAATGCGTACGGCTTCCTCGCAACGCGATTCGTCCCTGCTCCGAAGTCCGATTCTTATCCGCCGGCTTATCCTCCTTCATTCTAACAACTAGTAACGACTTCGCGTAGTTGGCTACCACGCCCAGCTGACTAACAACTTAACCTGATTCTCTCCTCAGAGGGAAAAGAAACTCCGTATCAACGAGAACCGAGGAACGAATCTGTCGATCAGAACTGGATTCTCTCTGATCAACACCAAGTACGGTTCGTTTCACCCCGTAGGATTAATGAATTCAGGGTTGCCAATACGTCTGAAAACTTGGCAAGCCTGGGATAGTCGGGGATTTTTGTACTGGCTGGAAAAATCATGGAAAAAATCACGGAGCTTTGTCGAATTTCTGAACAGAATTTTTATTTGACGCTTCAACTTTCATGTGGTTTTTTATTGTTTTTATGTAGCGACAATACGTGGCATATCTGTGGTAGATGTGATTCAATTTCGGATAAAAAACTTATGATCAAAGTACGGATACTTTAAAATCAATGGCAATTGTTGAGATATTTGTCAGTATAATAAACTGTTAGAAAGAAGTTGTCTAGTTATTGAGTCGAAATTCCGAATTATGACCAACGTCTGGAGCTGATGTTCGAAGGTTTATCCGTAACTTCAGGAATACGAAGTACCTAGTAGCAGTAGTGAGAGCGTTGATAATTTTTTTTTTTTTTTTTTTCGTTCGGATATTTTTGAATCCACCCGTTTTTCTCTGCCAATAACGTCGTTTTTTCAAAATTTCTTGCATATGATATTTTAATAAATTTTCCTGGATGCCGTCAAGTGGATAAAAACGTACTTTGGATCGAGAATGGTTCGCATAATCTTCAACGAATCCTCCAAAAGACGTTTATATTTAATGTATAATAAAGCGATGTGCAGAGATTTTAGAAATCGATACTTTCTAATCGAACTTGATCGGAGAATTTATGTGAGATTTTTACAGCGGCAGTGTTGTTAGGAAATTAAAAGAAGGAGCAGAAAAAGACTGCGCTTTTTAGCGAATTGTATAATTATTCATCAATGAACATCGAAAAGATGTGACTATGTAACCGTAAGAAAATATTCCGAACGAGTAAATACGTCGCGGCAATTACGCTTGCCGTTAAGCCTTGTTAATCGCCATTCGAGCGTGTAAAATTAACGTATACCATTTTGTGACGTCATGCGCATACAATTCAAACGTCGGGTGGTTACGGAAGATTTAAAGCATCATTTGTAAACTCGATTTATTCCCAATCTCACAGTTACGGTGAATCGTAAGCGATTGTTTTTTTCCCAACTCTGATTTTGATACCGAAGGGATATTAATTTTTTTTTTTTTTTCACAAATGGGATGGATTAAAGAGTCATTTGAGAATTGCAGGATAATCGGGAAACTTTACAACTTCGGAAGCATCGTTTTTGAAAAGTATCAATAGCGGACGAAAGAAAATTCAAACTAGACAAAGAAAACGTATAATAAATTAGTTCGGTCAGTCCTCGCTAGGTGGCGACCCGTTTATACATTCTCGTAAGAGCAAAGCATAGCTGTTATTGCAGACCGGGACTGCAATTTGCAATTGATTACATTTTAATTGTGAATTACACACGTGATGATAACACGTGTAGTTTATTTTACCCAAATTTTTTCTATTTCCGGGGTTAAAGATTTTCCGTCTACGCAATGCTTGAATTTAAACCTCTTACTGTCAACTCAAAATTTATGTCGTATCGAGAGACCGCGTCTTGACTTTTATGGTGGGTACGTTTTGATCCCTGGCAATTTCTCTCCCATTTCTCATTCCTCGTGTTTCCATTGCCTTTTTACACCGTGTCCGTTACCTTGTCCTTAACTGCCAGGAGCTCTGATGCAAAATGGCATATATGTATACATGTATAGAAATGATATCGACAATCCCATTCACGTGACCAGTCACGAATCGGCTATTTTTCACGGACAAGAATACGCGGGCGGAATAAAAACAGTTATAAAGTGGCTCATGCGCGTGAAATACCGCGGTTTCCTGCGCTGATGATCATTACGCGAATCGTAAATCGAATGGATTTGCACCGGGAAAAACAATTTCTTTACAATTGAATGCTGGAAAGTTCCAGTGAAATGAGTATGGTTACAAAGCTGGTTTAAATATTGTTCTCATTACAAGAAAACGTGATACGCGTAACTGTAATAGAAAAATAATAGTAACGCATACTAAATTTCGGGGTTGCACTTGAAAACCTCATTTTTGATTTTATATCCAGAATTACATTTTTTAGTTAGGGTGATAATACGAATATAATTAAAGAGTCTGCGTTAACCACACTTCGGGAAATTTGTCCCGGTGTGCGATGTGAATTAAAGGAACAGATAGATAATTGCTCGAAACAAGAATCTAATGTAGAAATTGATTGATTTCCGGCGAAACAGATTCGCTATCGCCTCGTTTACATCGGCGAAACTCGTTCAAACTAGCGATCAGCGTCCACAGAAATTGCAGCTAATGGGTTATGAATTGCTCTGCAAACTTTATCTATTTTTAATCAGAGTACTCGTTCTACGAAACTTTTCGCAATGCGCTCGTCGTAGTGTAGATTATAGCACAGTGATTACAGCTATTTCGGGGATGTAGAAATTTCTACCTCTGGGACGATTTTAAATTTTCATCTAATTTTCTCTGTGGGATTTATCGAATGATCGAATTCAAAAATCTTATGCTTCAATTTTCGATATTAGCACAGACTTGTGGTATTAAAATTTCTGCTAATTCAATAGCCGAGCACTACTTTTCACGAACACTACATTTAGCTACCATGCTAACAAATTTATCATAACGCCTCAGCCAATTGAAAAACTACAACAAAGTAAGCAAACTGTTTTAATATCGAGCAATAATCAGAAATCATTGGTTGAAAAACAATGATTGCACTCAACGGTTACTTGTGATATATTTACTTATAATTCCACTAATTTTTTAATGGCGCTATTTGTAACCGTACCCGTTTTATTATAATCTCATATAGTAATTGTAATAAATGGAATTCATCCAAGTGTGTCAAAAAACATTGATTTTTCCTAACGATGGTTCTGAGAAACTCGCAAAAAACTGAATACATTCGTAGGTTTATTTTTTTATAGGTCAACCTGATTTCCACTCGAGCTGTGCGAATCAGAAAACTCGGTCAACTGTATTATAAAAGCGGGATCCAATTTTTCTGAACGGTATGGCGAAGGAACGTGGAGGTTGAAAAATTTACAAAATATTCTGTGGGGCCCTCTTGAGTTTTTAATACGTACCTCAAGGGTGAATGAAAGCATATGGGGTATTCCATGCGAAATTGACCGACCTGTGAACCCAAATATTTAGTCTTCGTTGTTTTTGGTTTTTAGTTCCCTTTTGTTTGGTCTTAAAATTATCCTCTTATAGCACAGAATTTGTGAATTTTCTAAAAAAGTTGAATGATTATCATCGTTGACGTACCTTGGCAGACTTGCGAAAAATAAGAATGAAAAGCAACGAAAAAATCAGATCTTTTCGCTTGATTTGACGTGGAATACGCCTCGTTATTGAAAGCGGCCGCGGGTCGGAACTGAAAATTCTCGGAGCAGATCGATCTCGATTTGAGTACACATCGACTATTGAAAGGCGGAGACGAGTGCGCCACAACACTTTACCTGAAGCTGGGTCCTCGCAGGATATGCGGAGGACGATGGTTCTTCGTTCCTGCGCGAAAGTACATAAACTTGATTGGCAGTGTTCCAACGCGTATCGTCTAAAATCAAATGAATGCCTTCCTTGGAAATGGCTGGTATAATACGTAAAAGAAAATGCCTCATCAACGTTTCAAACGGAGTTGGAAATTGAATTGTAAAAATTTAAGAGCTTCCACGTTTGAAGTTCAAAATACGCCGATGGTACAGTACAAGGCGTGTCGGAAAGGTGTTTAAACGTTGCGATGAAATCTTGTTATAGAAATTCTAGAATCATTTGTCGTTTCAGCAACGTATCACGTACGTATCGCGATTGAGTTGGCTCTTCGTTGGCCCAAAAACTGATATGTTTTATCAATTCAATTATTAGAATAAATTTGTGCATTCGGTATTTTTGGAATAATCATATTCGTAAAATATAAAGATCTCCTTAAAAATGGAAAAATGGAAAAATTGTGTGCTTTATTCCTTGTCTGCTGAATCCTCGTAAATGAGAACCTTTTTCATTTTTAACCTTTTGTCCACGAATTTGAAGTTTTTTACCACATTCTTTCCGACATCGTTTGTCCTCCGAGAATTGCAAAAAATTAAATGCATTAACCGGTAATTTGCATACAACATTAATAACAATGCACACGGATATCAATAACGAATAACAGCGAGACATTAGTGAATAAGCCTAGAACAATTTTCACCTAAAGTCAGTCAACTGGTACATATTACAGTTTACGGGGCCCCAACCATCGGAACGGACCATGAATTTTCATTACATAACTTGAAAACCAATTAACCCTAATGATTCACACCTCAGCAGAATCGCATAACGGCCACACGGGCTAAATTCACCCTAAACGTTATATTTTGCCTCAAACATGACTTCTAATTATCGCAAAAAAATATCCAGTTGTTTATTACGGATCGTAGCAAAAGCTTTCTCAGTCTTCTTTACCAAAATTGATTGTTTAAATATTGTAAAACATCGGCAAAGTTAAAGAAAGTGTCAAAAATGTGGAAAAAAGGTATTTATTTCGCACGAAGAATGACGCCACGAGGCCCATTTCCACGACTAACGAACTCTACGAGATGTTTGAAAAACGCTTGAGGGTAAAATTCATCCCCAGTGACCTATTA